>NW_021704785.1:1716-7286 GCF_003719485.1 Trypanosoma conorhini | reverse complement strand
GTACACTTGCTTGGAAGGCGCCCCCATACCACAGGCACTCAGCCTCCGAAGGACGCAAAAATAATCGTAGGGGGGGAGGGTACCGAACGACGCATCGCGGGACGGGGAGGCGCGGTACACGGCGAACAGACGACGACGCTCAGAATGCAAAAACCCTCCGCGGCCTCCTCCAGGGAGCTACGCGTCTTGGCCGCCAAGACATGAAGCCGTGGCCGGGAGCTTGTTGACTCAACGGCTCCAGCGCCACCTGAAAAAGCAAGCGGGCCCGTGGCGTGGGGCGTGGGTTGCCGCCACGTGCCCCGCCGCTGCCGCTGCTGCACGTAACGGTTTTGTGCGCCGCCCCGCGCTGGGACTCGTGCGAGTACGACGCCTTGGCGCCCCGCAACGCCCAAGCGCCTCCGCCGCTCCGCGCCAACCCCCGGCGCGGGTGGGCGCACACCCCACCGCCACCTCCCCGCAGCGGCGGGAAAAGGCCCCAGGCGAGACGCCGCACACCTGCCCTCGGCAACTGGGTGGGGGGTGAGAAGACGCACGCGGGAAGGACTGTGGAAAGGCAAGAGGCAGGGGAGGGAGGCGAGCGGTGGCAATCAGAAAGGCGCCCGCCACGGTCGGAACGAGAAACAAAAAAAAGGGCGCCGCGGCCCGCTCTGCCTTGTGCTGCTCCGCTTCCTCGAGTTCAATGCCTTTTCGCTTTGGAATCTCAAGTTCTCCGCATGCCCGCGCGAAGTGGTTCCTCCTGCGGACGTCGTCTGCCGTCTTCCGCTGCGCCGCCCTTTTCAAGCGCCCCGCCAACCGCGTCGCCAATTCCTGGACAGACCCTGTCGAACTCTTCCGCATCAACGCTGCCGGGGGCGACAAAAGCCCCTGAGCTTTTCCCGCACGCGGCGCAGTGCAAGCTTGCGACGAGTTTGGTTTACGTGCTCTTCCTACTCGCTGCCAGGCCTCTAGCCTCCTGCGCCAGCCAGACTGCCGCCTCTTTCTTTTTTTCTTCATTTCGCACCCGTTCCAGCCCGAAACTCTCGCCCTCTTCCTCTTCCTCTTCCGCCCGAGGCAATGCCGTCTGCTGCCGGCAGGTGGCGCCCTGCAGCTGCGTCACAGCTGGCGCCGCAACGCACCCGGAGGAAACGAGCGTCCCGCGACGGAGGGCCCCGGCGCATTCGCACACGCACAGGGCAGCGCCGACGCACGCTCCTCCAATGGACGCCCCCACGCGACACACGCAGGGGCCGACCCGACCCCCCGCAAAATGGCCCCGGAGGAACTTTGGGGTTCCGCGGCACTGTGAATATATACATATATATACAACCTGCAACCCCGCAACGTGGCCAACGCCGCTGTGTGACCCTGATGAAAATGGACGACAACAACAGTTTGCTCCCCTCTCGTCCAGGGCGAGGATGCCGTCCACACCGCAACTACTCATACGGCGGCAACGGTGCCGGAAGGAAAATCAAACAAAAACAAAAACGCCGCCGCCGGGCCGTTACGCCGCACCCAAGACGCCAGTGCCTTGATGCTGGTCATCCACTCTGCATCCGGACACACATGATGGCTGTGTGCTAGAGAACATGCTTGCTTTCTTTTTTTCATTGTTGGTAAACTCACTTCAGCCTGCAAAAGCACACCCTTTTTTTTGCCCAAGCTCTCCCTACATACAGCAGTAAACTAAGAAACAAATGGGATATTATTTATGAAGTATTGCTGGCACGCAACCACAAGCTGGAATCATTTCTGATGCAACCTCGCACAAAAAAAAAGTTGCTACTCCAATATCACTGGCTATAATGATTCTATAGCGCATAGCAGAGTGATTTACTAATTATTGCCTCATTATTCACACACAAATATCCAACGATGCAAAAAATCTTCCCTAATAAAGTATTCCTCCTGCAACTCAAATTGCTACTTCTTACTTTTGACTCTTTGTTGCTGATCGTTGCTAACTTTGGGTTGTTGTACCAGTATTATCTTGTTTCGCTGGCTGTTGCTGATTTTGGGTTGTTGTGTCATTATTTATTTGCCCCTCTGTTTGTCGCTGATGTTGGGCTTTTTTTACGGATCCGACATCGTTTGCTGATATCGCTACCTGGTACTGATATACATCTTTATTCCAAGAGTCCTTAATCTTCTGTTCGTCTTCCGCTTTCTTTTTTTCTTTTGCTCCTCCCCGTTGTTTTTCTTTACAGTTTCCCCTTCTCCCCGCTTCGGTTCATTTTGCGCGACGGCAGCACATTTCTGCCACGTGTTTATTGGCGTACTGTCTTTATGCTGCACGTAAATAATCTCCCACGACAAGCCTTCCGCGAAAGTTTCCCAGCCATTAAAATGGTCTTTCATCTGCTGTTTGAACAGCTCCACAGTGCTGGCGGTGGTGTCATGCTCCTTCGCCGTAGTTGTCTGCAGCCCAACCATCGTCCTTCCCGACGGTGACTCGACGAAGAAAAAGCCGTCCACCAGCGGAAAGTTTCTGTCCCACGGTGCGTACAGCACCTTGTAGTTCACATCAACCTTCGGAGGATTGTACTTCCCAGCAGTTAATTCAACTGAACCGTCTGGATGCGTTTCAGGGTTTGATTGCAGCACGCATGGCCGTGGCGCACGTCCATTTGGTGGCTTCAGCGGCTTGAGCCTCTTTATTATATTATCCACAAAGGCCCTAATCGTGAATGCGTGCACTCCATATTGTTCCAGAGCTTCTGATAAAAGCGAATCCCTCAGCCTCAATACTTGGAACAAAAAATCATTTTGCTTGCCTACCGCCGTCAACTTTGAGATTAGTCGATGTCCGAGGCGTAAACAAACCGGCAGGTTAACAAACGTCTCATCACCGCCCTCTCCTCTAAATCGGACAGCCTTCACCAGCTTGTGAGACGCGTCATTCGCAGGCACCATTTTCCCTTCGCCCATTAAAAGGTAATTATGAGCATTCGAAGCGTTAATCATTCCCACGACCTCCGTTGTCACAGTGATTCGTTTCCTATACTTATCGTCATCAAAAATGCTTCGTGGAATCGGTCCCACATAATCCATGCGTTTGTTGATCTTCTCGCAGTATTCTGTCTGCTCCCCTGCAGAATCAGCACGCGTCTCCCAAGCACACATCGCCTTCACATCGTTCTCGTCAGGGCAATTCATAACGACGAGGTCGGCACCCTTTTGCTTCGCCCATCCTTTGAAGTTATTTTCGTTCGGAGATGACAGCACAATGATGCCCCATGACTTGGAGGGCGGATAATCCCCCGGCGGTTCATAACCCTTTTCATCCACGTCGTAGATAACATACCCCTTCTTTCCACGCCAATCCAAATATTCCATAAGGTCGGTAATATTGACCTTACCCTTGTATTTTGTCACCGTTTGCTCTTCTTTTTCAAACACGAATGCCAAATCCCCCCCAAAGCAGTACACAACCACCTGGAGTTTTGCGGTGTCGTAGTGGAGCAACCTGTACAGGAGGTAGGAGCCGACACCCATTGACTTCCCGATGCCGGGTGTTCCGATCAAGAGACGCCGCTTCACTTTACGCACGCCTCTAACTGCGGCGCCAAACTCTCCCTCTAAATCGCCCTGGACAACCCGCCACACCCGCTCCACCTCACGGTTAATGTAGCAATCTTCAATGTCCTCTCTCTGCCTCAGTGAGTAAGGCCATTCATGCTCGGACGAGAGTATCACCAGCCTGGGGCGCGGTGGGACAAATTGCCCCGCATCTTCCACCGGCAGAAGAGTTATGCCATCCCGCGTGTAATCCCACAGCTGTGCCGGTGGTTGGCCCTCACGCACCTGCATTCGCACCACCATATTATTCCCTTCGCCCTCTGAAAATTCCAAGACGTGACTCCACTTCGCGTTGAACACAGAGAGATAGAACCCCTCCGGCAACGGCCGGTTGAAAATTTCATCTATCCGTTTTGCCCTTTCTTCCTCTGCCTGCCTTGCCTTTTCGTTTGCCTCCGCCGCGGCAAGGGCTGCGTCAAGCTCCCCCTTAGCAAGAAGAGTAACCGTGTCCTTCTGTGGAAATTCCTTCCATTGAGCGAGGGAAGACACGCCTTGGACCGCAAGCTTGCGTGCGTCGGCACGTAGATTGTACACATCTTCAATCGCTTCTCTTACCGCTTTGAAAGATGGCAATGACAGTATTAGGCGCAGATCATCTTCATTTGTGATAAATGTATCGGGGCTTACAATAAAAGATTCGATCGGAAGGTTCTCGTTGGCATCAACGACTCCTCTGCCGCCCAATGCATTACGGAGGAAGTCATTCAGTTTGATCTGGGTGAGTTGTCCTTCTCTTTCAAGCAGTACTCCTTTCACAGTACTGTGAAGGGTCCAGCGCGGGTCCGCAGGTGCTTCGACCCTCCGGCGCTGTGCAGGGGGTGCTGTGGAATCGCCGCTGTCGGGTTCCGCCCTTGCATGCCGCGGGGGCAGCGGCACATCAGTGGCAGGGCTCTCCGCAGAAGCGTTAAGTTGTTGTTCATTCCTTCCAGGCATTTCTTTCCTTGTTTGTTTTACTTATTTACTTGTGGTTGTTGTTGGCTTGAGTTGCAGCCGAGCACCAACCACCAGCCAAAAGACGAATGAGAGGCAGAAAGAAAGAAAAAAAAAATAGTCACACACACACTCAAGCAGAAGAACCACCGCGACGGCAAGTGGGCGCCCCACGCACTCACCGGCAGAGTGTTGGGGAGAGTCAGCGACGACAGCAACAGCGTGGCGGGTGCGGGGGGTTGCCGCCCGTGCACTGCGCTCGCCACGCCGGTGAGAGACACGCCACCGCACACACACACGCACACGTGGGAGGAAAACGCAGCGCGGAAGCCCCCAGAGCCAATGACACAAAGAGCAGTCACCAAAAAAAAAAAAGCATCCTACTGCCCCACACGCAGCAGCACTAGTGTTCAGGCAGAAGCACGAAGAAAGGCACGCCTCCGCAAAGGCAACTCTCGTTGCCCACTCAACCGCAGAATTCTCACTGCGCCGGCCGCTGCTGCAGGTAAACGGGAACCAGTCCACGCCGTCATGTCCCCCGCCACCGAGCCGTAGCCCTCGCCCGCAGTTGCGTCGCGTCGCGGGGCCTCTGGCGCCCACTTCCCGAATGGGGCCCCGCACCAAAGGGGGAAAAGGAAACACGTGGCAAAGTTTGCCCCCTAACCCTCTCCCTGGGGCGCAAGAAAACCCACCGAGTTCCACAATTACAACGCCCCGCGCCCCAAACAAATGAAGAGAAGCGCACTTTGAGAAGAGGGATAAAAAGAAGAAGTCTCCCCAAACCGTTCAGCTTCTCCTCTTTTTTTTACCCGACCAAGCACGCTGCGGTGCGAGATGCAACACCACCCGCAGCACTTCGGTGGCGGTAGTGCACCCCACGCACGCACTAACCGCCGAAGGATACCCTCCCAAACGCACTCGCCCAAGAGGCAACGTCGCCGCGCCCCTCCCGCTGCGTTGGCGCCGCCCACACTGTTTCCCCGCCACCCCCTCCCACCGCACGGTGCACGGCCGCAGGCCGGACGTATCCCGGGGGAAACACACGAATGTGCGACACATCTCATCGGCCTCGGCACCCCATG
>NW_021704785.1:0-1683 GCF_003719485.1 Trypanosoma conorhini | reverse complement strand
AGCACGCTGCGGTGCGAGATGCAACACCACGCAGCACTTCGGTGGCGGTAGTGCACCCCACGCACGCACTAACCGCCGAAGGATACCCTCCCAAACGCACTCGCCCAAGAGGCAACGTCGCCGCGCCCCTCCCGCTGCGTTGGCGCCGCCCACACCGTTTCCCCGCCGCCCCCCTCCCACCGCACGGTGCACGGCCGCACGCCGGACATATCCCGGGGGAAACACACGAATGTGCGGCACCTTTCGTCGGCCTCGGCACCCCATGAACGGCAGAGCCGTGGAGTCCAAGTGCCGGTCAGGGAGCGAAAGTGAAAAGGGAAATGATGCGCAAGCGAATGCGCACGATGCAGCAGGAAGAGGCTGCGAGCATGTCCGCACTCTCCGTGGAGCCCATCCCGAGTGCTGCGCAGATTCGTCCCTGTGGCGAAGGGGGACGAGAGCAATGGGAGGGAAACAAACAGCAGGAGACACGGAGTGGAGAAAAGGGGCGCGATTGGAAAGCGTGCCAGCAGGTCGCCCACCACGCTCACCGCCGCAGCCCCAAACCCCCCGCGCACGCAGAGAAATAATAATAACAACAAACAAACCAGGCCAGCATCGTCGGCACCACCGCAACGAAGAACAACAAGGACACCCAGGGGGAAAATAATAATAATAGTGGTGGTAACAGTCAGAAGTTCCATCGCCACCGTTGCGATGCACAAAAGCGTGGGGCCTCCCCTCCGAGTTTGTGGCACGGGCACGACGCAAGAGAAACCTCCAACGCAGTTCAAGGCGAACAATGCAGGGAACCTGCGAGCACAGACACAGACGGTGGGTGCCTCTCACCGCATTCGCCACCACACGCTGCCTCACACTACTCCACATAGACACACACTGACAGATGCGCGCAGCTGAATAGGCGAACACGCACCGACGCCGCCCTTGCCGCGACGGTGACTGCAGGTGCGGTCATTCGCCGCAGCAGAAGCCTCCGAACCGTGGCAGGGAAAAGACGCCCGCGGTGGTCGAGGACGCTTCTTCTTCTTCAGTGCTGCCTCACAAGCTCCCGAAGGAAGTTTCTAGAGGCCCATTGATCCAGAGAAGTAAAGGATGAAAGCGGCCCTCTATTATCAACGCAGCGTCCAATAGAAAAGAAAAAACTCCGGCGGAACTTTCCAAGACGAGGAGGCACAATGAAACGCACTCGGACAACGATTCACACGCTGGTAGCATCCAAGAGGCACACATGTCCTCGTCGCGGCCCCATTTTGGGCGTCGCGGAAGAAGGGCTTCAGCTGCGCCATTGGGGCGGCGAAGATCTCACCTCAAGCTGCGGCGCCAGTTGCGTTGGGCACACGCCAAAAGGAACATCACTTACTTCCTCCCTCTCCTAAGAGCAACGAGAAGGGAAAAGAAAAACAAACAATAATAATAATAATGGGAAGCGCAGCAAAGTGGGGGGTGACCGCGTTTATATAACTCGTGCGTGGGCCCGTTGCACGCGCCAAGAGGCAGCGGAATGGGGAGGGCAGCAGCAGCCCATTTTAAACTGCGTCCCCCCTTTGGCTGCGGCCCTTTTCCCAAATTCCTACACACACAGAGAGAGAGAGAGGGCGCGTAGTCCTGTTCCGTGTGCCCGTCACTCCCCCAAATGAGGTGAAATCTACCCAACCCACTCAGACACACACCAGCAGACAAAAA
>NW_021704788.1:0-8982 GCF_003719485.1 Trypanosoma conorhini | reverse complement strand
AACTCCGCGTTCAACAAGCTCGTTCACCAGCGCCTGCTGAAGAGCCGCAACAACCGCGCCCCCCGTCTCCCTGAGCCGTCATTGCCGTCTGCATGAGGCGCAAGTCGGTGTGGCTGGAGAAGGGCAAGAAGGCCCCCATCGCCGTCGTCGTCGGTGACGTGCTTGACGACGTTCGCATGATCCGCATCCCGGCTCTGCGTGTGTGCGCGCTTCGCTTCTCGAAGAGCGCCCGCGAACGCATCACCGGCGCTGGTGGTGAGTGCCTGACGTTTGACCAGCTCGCAATGGTGGCGCCGACCGGAAAGAACACCTTCCTGCTGCGCGGCCGCAAGTCTGGGCGCGAGTCGGTGAAGCACTTTGGAGCGGCGGGTGTGCCCGGCAGCCACGCGAAGCCCTTCACATCGAACCGCGGAAAGGAGCGCCAGCGCGTCGGCAGCCGCCGTCGTGCCTTCCGCCACAAGTAAGCAATGGGGAACGCAAAGAAAGCCTGAGCCCTTTTTTTTTGTCTGTTTTGCTTTTATTCCACCCTCGCCAGAAACAGTTCACCCCTTGCAGTCTGCACGCAAAGGGTGGGCTGCCCCGAATAGTGGTAAAAATGAATTGCTCTGCCTGTTGTTACATGCTAACCTTGGTGAAATGTGTTCTTGCCTTCTCTCTCTCTCCCTCTTTTTTTCTTGCGTCTTCGTCTGCTTCCCATGTGCCGCCAACGCAGAACAACGGAGGCAAGCTCTCTCTCTCTCTCACACACACAAACAACAGCAACAGCAATAAAAACTACAAATAAAAGGGAATTCTCCCTCCAATGGATGCCGCCCTTTTTCCGTCCGCGACCTCGGCGACCATCTTCATTGATGCTGAGGCAGCAGCCGTGGTGCAGCTTAACACAATATTTCGTCGATGCGGACTTCACGTTTCCACGGCGTCCACTCAGCTGCACATTACCCCTGAGACGGTGTATGTTCTCTCGCGCGACGATGTGGCGGTAATCGCTCGTTTATCCCGCGTTCTGGTGACGAATGTGTCCGTGAGGTGTGACTTTAGCGCCCTCTGCGGCGTCCTCTGGGGCCATGCGAAGGAGGTGGAGAAAGTGCTTGACAAACATGCGCAGAAGCCCTTGGATGACGAGTTTCGCCCGCAAGAGACGGCGTCGCGACAATTAGTGCCGCATGTATTGCTTTTGGCACACGTGTTTCACACACTACGACACATCGAAGAACCATTTGCGCGCGAGGAGGTGAAGGAGGCTGTACACATTGTGCAGAAGGATGTGGAGATCGTAGTGAGACTCGCGCTCAAGGTGGCGCAGGCGTTTGATTTCGCCCTCAAGAACCTCAAACGCAGTGATACTGCCTACCTGCGTGCTTTAGAATTTTGTCAAGCCGCAATTGGGGTGTTTGCTGCCGCCATCGCCACACGGAAAACGTTGGACGTGAGCCCGCTACTCGCCCTATTCAACTCCGACCTGGTGTGGCATCTCAGCGGGGCCGGCGTGCTCGCAACGGAGAGTTACTGTGAGGCCGTTCGTCGACTCATATTCGCCGCCTTTGCGCGTCAAGACGATTTTGTTGGCGTGGAGCAGGTGGCGGTGCAACTTTTGCTGCATCGTTTAACCAACCGACCGCCCTTTGATTGGGAGAGTTTCCGTCGGTTGTACATTCTGCGTGACGCGGAGCTCCCCGCCGCGGCCGCGCTGACCCCGCAGTACGGTCTTCTACGCTACATGAGCATCGTACAGGCCTGCGTCGAGGCCCTGTTGCTCGCGGATGAGCCCTGGACGAAGTCGTTGAGACGACAAACATTTAAGACGCTGCGTCAAATGAACAAAAAGCAGATGTTGTCCTTCTTTCAAGTTTCTCTGCTTGCTGCGCTTGAGGGAATGCCGGAGCTGGATCTTTCCGAAGACGCAGAACTGCAGCGCCGGGCCGTGGTAACGCACCTCATCGTTGAGCATGACACCAGTAATACCATGCCCCCGCCAAGCTTTCTCCGCATTCTCTTGGCACACGGCTACACCGTTCCTCACATGGATCACGGTGCGCTGAAGCGAACCTCCATCTTGTCACTCCTACGAGCCATTTCCGAGCAGCTTTTTCAGGTGCCACTTATTCAGTCAGGGGAGGCAAACAAATTGACGGATCTAACATTGATTCCACCCGTCTTGACCCGGCCACTTTTGCAGTTGATTCTGGACGCCGCCGCTGCCGATGCTGAGACAGCTCGTGAAGTGGTGTCGGAGTTGCACCAGATTACAGGAGTTGTTTACGAGGCTAACTGCTCACAATGTGCCTCCCTCTTATCCGCGCGGAAGATGCCTGTGCCGCTTCGACGCATCTCAGTTTCAACGATGCGGTTACTCGTTATGTTCTTTGAATCCCATGCGATTCTTCAGAGTACGGATCATTCGATGGCCCTGGAGTCCTTTGCGCGGGTGTATGCGGTCTTGGCGTTCTACGGTTCTGCAACGAAGAACGCCACGGACATGGAAAAGGAGGCGACGTTGCGAATGATTCTAAAGGTGGGCGTGCAGTTGCCGGCTCTCGCGCAGATGATGCGGGCAGAAGAGATTAACACCTTTTTCGTTAACGTGATCCTCCCCTGTACCTCCATGGAGAAGTTGCAGCAGAAGAACCGTCAGCAGTACGCACTACAAGAGGCGTATGTCCGGGCCTTTGCATCCTCCGCAGTCGCTCTTGCAATGGATGAGATGACCGTCTTGCGTCACTGGGTGGATACCGCCCTTCGCTGCATTAAAAATTCACTCAGTGGGGCCCTCTCCGTTGCTGGGTTAAACTTTTTCTCCGCCGTATTCCTTTCGCGGCGGGCCATTGCACCGCTTTTCGTGCCAACCTACGTGGCACTGATGGTCCCGATTACCAACAGCAAGCGCTACAAGGAACCGCCACTGCTTCTCTTGCACCACTTTGCCAAGGGTGTGCGGGCGATATGCCAGGGAGTTGAAGAATGTGATGAACAGTTGCTGGCCGGGATGATGCAAAACAAAAACTCCACTCTAAGCAAATTCCTCTCGGAACACTACGGCGAGGGCAAGAGCAGGCCAACATTAGATGGTGTTCGACCCCTCAGTTGCGTACTTCTCGTTGTGTCGACTCTCTTTGAAAAAGTCTGTCTTATTCTTGGAAATACTACGACTGCGGCCACTTCTTCCAGGCAGGAGCGAATCGTCCGTTTCCAGGCATATTTCTCCGCCCTCATTAATTTGCTGCAGTGCCGCTCGCGCACCGTGCTTCATCGTGTGTGCGCATCCGTAGAGGCTGTCGTTCTGGAGCACCTGCGCGGTGTTCCGAGGGCACAGCTGCAGTGGATGAATTACATCACAGCCACCGTGGACCTTATTGAGGGAACCGGCAAGAAGGAGTTGGTGGAATGGCTCCTTAAGTTGAATGAAAAGGCAAGGATTGCGATTCCCCATCCCCGGCTCTAGGCCGCCACTTCGACAAGGTGAGGAGTGGTTGGATGGGCGAAGCAGCGCAAAAGGCGTAGTGGAAAAAGAAAGGAAGAAGGAAATAGGGAAAAGAGGTCAATAAAGAATGCGTCGGTTTTTTCTTTGTTTTTATGTTGACGACAGTGTTATTCCATTTAACAACAACATGATCTCTTGAGGATGAAGGGAGCAATTCCCCCCTCCACAGCAACAGTTTTGTCGTGTTGGCGATGGAGCGTGTGGAACTTTATAGCGCTGGTATATATAGATATATCTGTATATGCTATCTCGCTCTCTCGTTGTGCAAGTGCTTGCATGGTGGCGTTTTGTCGTGCGGGTGAAGTATGAGCTTTGCAATTGAGGGGCGACAACGACAAATACCTCCTCCTTTTTTTTTTATTGAAGGTGTCTATTGAGTTCGTGGCAGCGGGTGATCAGGCGAGGCCCCACCTCCTTTACCGCAAATGCTGAACAGGAGTGGCGCCATACGCTCATGGTGCACCGTATCGCGGGGGTTGGTAAAAATCGTGGCGGCGATGGCCGGTGCCACCGTGAGCAGCGCCGCTCCCATGAGCGAGAGCCAGGACGGTGGTGGCAGGGCACCCACGCGGGTCACTGGAGAGGGTCCCATTCCGTCGCCTCCGGAGACGCTGCCGAGGGATGTCGCGGCTAATTTGCGTGGCGGCAAGGACGCTCTGAATAGGAAGAAAAACGCTGTATATCGCTCCGTCCCTTCTACACGCGTTGGTAGGGCTGCTGGATTCGCGTCTCTGTTCGTGCAGCTGGGATGGGATCACGTCGTGGGCTCCAAAGAAGGGGGCATGCTGGCAAGCCACAGTCACCAACGTATTGCGGACACGCTGTGTCGCATGCGAGGTGTCGTGCTGAAGCTTGGGCAAATGCTTAGCATCCAGGACGCCGCCACAGTTCCACCACATGTGGTGCAGATATTTGAGCGGGTGCGTGACAGTGCTTACGCCATGCCAAAAGAGCAACTTAATCGTACGCTGGCGAAGGAGTACGGAAATGTTAATTGGAGAAGGGACTGCTTTGTGGACTTTGACGATGAACCCATCGCCGCAGCCAGTATTGGACAGGTGCACCGTGCCACCGTAAAGGGCGACGGCGACACCCTGACTGAGCCGGTTGCCGTGAAGGTGCAATACCCCGGTGTGGCAGCCAGCATCGACTCCGATATCGCGAATCTGAAGACGCTTATTTATCTTAATCTGCTTCCTCCGGGAATGTTCGTGGACAAAATTCTGCAGGAGCTCCGTCAGGAACTCGCGCTGGAGTGCCGCTACACGGTGGAGGCCTCAAAACAGACGCGGTATGCTGCTCTAATCCAACACGTTCCAGAGCTGCGGGATGTGTTTGTCGTCCCGAAAGTCTACGCCTCTCTTTCGACCGACAATGTGCTGGTGACGCAGCTCGTTTCTGGTGTGCCCATTGACCGACTGGCGACGATTGCGGGCAGCCAGGATCTCAAGGATTACGTGGCGCAACGCATATTTTTGTTGACGCTTTCTGAGCTTTTTTGCTGGCGTTTTATGCAGACGGACCCGAATTACTCCAACTTTTTGTTTGATACGGAGACAAACCGAATTAATCTTTTGGACTTCGGTGCAGCCCGCGAGTACAGCGCTGAGTTTGTGCGGGACTACCTGGACGTTGTTGCCGCCGCCGCTCAGCAGGACCGTGAGACCATTGTCGCAAAAAGCATCAAGCTGGGTTTTCTTACCGGGAATGAGATGGCGGCCATGTTGGACGCCCATGTCGCCAGCGTGGTGCTGCTGGGCAAACCGTTCCGTCACCGCGACAAGCCATTTGACTTTGCGGCAGAAAATCTTCCTTCATTAATTCAGGAACACGTGCCAACGATGATTAAGCTACGCTTACGCCCACCCCCAACGCCGGTGTATTCGCTGCATCGACGGCTTAGTGGGACGATACTGCTGGCCACGAAGCTAAAGGCCACCGTTAACACGGGAGAACTGTTTTGGAATATTTATGACAGCTGTAGAGTCTAACATGGTTGTTTGTATTTTCTACGCGTTATACATCTGTACGTGTCTCTGGCTGGGTGCTTTCTATTCCTTGATTGCACCACAAACGGCACACTAAACTTTTCCCCGGTATTTTCTTACTGTGTCTCGCAAACACTCGCGTCCTCTTTGCCAATAGAACTGGCTGCGTGGGTTATAACTCTGCCGCTTACACTCTCCTCGCATTTCGTCCTCTTTTTTTCTATCTATCTTTGCTTTCTGCGTACGTGTTTTCTTCTCTCTCTCTTTCTCTATGCGGGAAGCCTGAGCTCTCTGCTGTGTAAAGGGGGGTGGGTGGAAGAAGAGAGGTTCAACGCGTCTCATTCTCTCTCACGCCTCTTGCACGCATTGTGGCGAAGAAAACATTAAAAGTGGGTTTCATTACTTCTGCTCCCTCACTTTGTGGCGCGCGGGCGTAACAGGCGGCAGTAATACGCTGGGCTGCTTCGGTTGGTTTAGACATTTATTGATTTGTTTTTGCGTAGCCAAAAAGCAAGCGGAGGGAAAGAAAAGGAAGAGAAAGTGAGTCTACACATAAGCAGGAGGGAACGAAGGAGAAAAAAAAAGAGGAACGAAAAGAAAAACGAAAAAGAGGAGGTGCGGGCGTGTGGGGAAAACAACAAGAACAAACAAAAAAACAAAACAAAACAAAGCAAAACAAAACAGGGACGAGGAGAACGAAGAATATGCAGCAGTCAATAAAAAATCAGGACGAAATATGGGCACTGCTATGTAAGATGCGGATGGAGATGCTTGACCGCTTTGCGGAGCAGGAGAAGTTGCTCCAGTTGACGCGTGAAGAAATAAAGGAACGCTTAGACAAAATTGAGTCCGCCGTTGTCGCCCGCAACGGTGGAGACTGTCAGGTTATGGGGACCTCTTCAAACAACTTGGGGCACCTGGATCACGCCACACCCGTTTATACGCGGCATCTTGCCGATACGCAAGGGAGTTCGGCTGGGATGCGTGTCACGATGCTCTCCACACCGCCCAATGAGCGGTTGCAGCTCCTCCCCCCGGATTCCCGTGGGGGGAGAAGTGAGGGTTTGCTTTCAGCGGGGGATCGCGCGGAGTGGGTGGCGTTGACGACCCCCAGCCGTCACGAGGCCACGCCGGCGGTGTCTCCGCATAACCAGTGGACCAATGATGAATTTTCCCAGGGGGAAAGAAATCCTTCCGTAGATGTTACCGGTGTTGAGGCGTTCAACAAGTTAATGAATGATGACGACCTGCAGAATTCTGCGTTGGCGTCTTTGGGCGCCTCGAACCTCCAAGATGATGAGTTAAGGTCGGCACAATATCAGCAGATGCTGAGCCCATATGCGAAAAAGAACGATATTATTCCTATGGGGGCACCAGACTCTTTACAAACGCAACACTTCACGACGAATTTGAGGGTTACGTACGTCAATGGCCGGCCACAAGTCGTGCCGATTCCAGATGGGGCCCCCCTTGAGCCTGAGAGCCTTGGCATTAATGTGCACGCGCCATGTAAGGTGCTGGTTGAGTTTAAGCGTAAACGTGTACTGCAGTTTGAGTCAAAGGAGTACGTTCCGCCTGGCAGTTACGTCATGGTGGGTGGTGACCGCGGGGAGGATATTGGGCTTGTGACATACACCTCTTGCGAGACAACAAAGCCCAAGAAGAGTGACCTCAGCGACTCCGGCAACGGCAGCAACAAACCCGTCGTCTTGTGTATTGGGCTTACCGGCAGCACTCTCACCCACAATATTGGCCTTGGCACAGGCACTGTCCTGCGGCTGGTAGATGAGTCCAATGTGACGCAGCTCCACACTGTGCAGGTGGAACTTGAACGACGTGCCATTGACGTCTGCTCCCAGCGTGTTCTTGATCGTGGGCTACCCATGACCATAGTCGACGCGGAGTACCAGTTTGACAAGAAGAAACTGACTTTCTTTTATGAGGCGCAGCAGCGCATGGACTTCCGTGAGCTGGTGCGGGACCTCTACAAAACGTTCCGCGCAAGAATCTGGATGGCGCTGGTGGAGAACTGAAGCAAACAACACAAACCCACTCTTAATATTATTATTACTATTATTGTTATTGTTATTATTATATGTGTTGTTAGTTATTTGGTTTACCTTGTCTTAATTTTAGTTCTCGTTTCACATAGATGACACAAAGACAAAAGAAGGAGGAGGAAAGAAGGGAAGTGCTGGGCAGAGGTGTGACGGTGGCGACGTCGGCCACGCACACCACAGGGGAAACTGACCCGAAACGAAGAAGGGAGAGAGAGAAAAAAAAAATGAACACTGAGAGAAAGGGCAAGAGTGTGGGGAGACTCATCATTACAAGTGACTTCTGTAGAGGCAATCCCCCCACCCTCCCTCTACCCCTCTCTCTAGTTTGCACGTCCTTTTTTTTATGCGGTTTCGTTTGCTCACTCATTGCAACGGAGCGGAGGTGCGTAGAGAAGAAGAGAAGTAAGATGGAAGAACCATAAATGCAAGAAAACAAAAAAAACGGGGACGAGAATGGGAGAAGGCGGGTAAAACATCGCGAAATGTCACACCGTGAAATGATCCCCACTCTCCTCCCTCGCATAAATGAAGCAAAAGAGAGAGAAAAAAAAAGAACAACGGAGAGAAGCGCGTGTGGATGCAAAGAGGAATGTTTTGATGTCTAGATGCTCACATGGGCACTGACACTTACAAAGACAAACGTATATATGTATATATTATGCATGTGTACATATGCGCCTGGGCGGGTGTATAGTAGTTCGCTAATAACGGAATAAATGGATGCTGCAGAGTAGGTTTGGGGACTTTGACAACTCCAACTGCGTTGTGTTTTTCTTTTTCGTTTATTCCATCTGTGTATGTGTGCGTTTGATTGTGTTGCACTGATTTTTGCCTTTTTTTTCCTTGCAGCTGATGCTCTTCAGTGTTTCTTGGGAGGACGCACCGTTGTGAGCATCGGGGAGAAGGACATGAAGCAGGGAAAGGGGGAGGCTCTGGCCGAAGTGAAACAGAGGTACTACATGTAAGGATGCGAGAAACCGTGAAAGAAGGCCCGAGAACCTGGGGAGAGAAGCGGAGTTGTAAGGGCGACGAAAACGAAATGTGGGGGGGGAACTTGACTCGTATCTGTTGCACAACACTAGAGTGCGGAAATGTTTGTGTTTGTTATTATTGTAAGCGGATGAGACACTTCATTAAAGACTGTGCGACCAGGCGTGGACGGAACGAATGCTGGCAGCTCTTGTTGAATCCCTCTGGTTCTTTGTTGATTGCTTGATGTTTTTGTTTTTATTTCCAACGATGCCACGTTGGAAGAGCGGCGCGAGCGCAGTTCTTTGTTTCCCTCTTCTCCAGCTCTAACCCTCTGTCGTATTCCGCGCGGGACTGGGGACGGCGGTTGCGGGGCGCTGCAGGCCTACCACTTCGTGCGTTCAATAATGCGCACCCAATTATCAACGCCGTACGCTTTGCGAATTTGTTGCTTTATATGCATGTAATTTGGGTGTGTTGGATC
>NW_021704787.1:5899-9012 GCF_003719485.1 Trypanosoma conorhini | reverse complement strand
TTGAACGGCGGCGGCGAGAGCAGCGCGGTGAAGGAGCGCGTGGAGCTGCTGCGCGGGCTGGTGGAGGGCGAGAAGAGCGACTACAACCGCGAGAAGCTGCAGGAGCGTCTGGCGAAGCTGAGCGGCGGCGTGGCGGTGATAAGGGTGGGCGGCGGCTCTGAGGTGGAGGTGAACGAGAAGAAGGACCGCATCACTGACGCCCTGTGCTCCACCCGCGCCGCCGTGCAGGAGGGCATTGTTCCCGGCGGCGGTGTGGCGCTGCTGCGCACGTGCAAGGCGCTTGACAACTTGCTCGGTGACTCGTCACTCACGGCGGACCAGCGCACCGGCGTGCAGATCATCCGCAACGCCGTTCGGCTGCCTGCGCACACAATTGTGCAGAACGCCGGGAAAGAGGGCGCTGTGGTGGTGGAGAAGGTTCTGGAGGCCAATGAGGCCGCCGTTGGCTACGACGCGCAGCGTGACCGCTACGTGAACATGTTTGAGGCGGGCATCATTGACCCCACCCGCGTCGTCATTGCGGCGGTCACCGACGCCGTTTCCGTCGCTAGCCTGATGATGACTGCGGAGGCCGCTGTCGTGGACTTGCCCAAGGAAGAGAGCCCTGCGGCCGGTGGCATGGGTGGCATGGGCGGCATGGGTGGCATGGACGGAATGTTCTAGTTTGTTGCGCTGTGAGTATCGAGTTACAATGGTTTAGGACTTTTTTATTCTTATTTGTATTGGTTTCGTAGCAGAATTTTATTGCTTATCTAATGTTTTAATTTTTTTGAGTAGGACTTTTTTTATTTTACTATTACTATTACTATGGAGTAAGTTTTCTCACGTTTTCACAGGCAATTAAGTGTTTTCTGTAGAAAAGAAAAACTTGAAGAATTGTGCGTTGAAGTTGTGTAACTGAAATATCTCGCTTCTGTTGGCTCTTTTCACTGTATCTTTTTTTTTTGCTTTAATGGGTTCATGGCTTTTGCTTTGATTCTCTTTTGGTTCTTTTCGTTTTGTTGTAGTTGCTGCGAGAACCAGGGTGTGTTTGTTGAGCGAGATGACTGGCGAGGACATGTGGGTGCGATTTGCGCCGAATGGCCGCCCGAGCGACACGATTGTCGAGGTTTCAACGGGTGGTGGGCTGGGGCAGCGGGGGCGGCAGTTGCTTGCGGAGTTGCCGCTCAATGCGGAGCCGAGTGACGCTGCGATGGGGGAGTTTGGGAAGACTGGCAGAAGCTGTTGCCGCAACCCAAGGGCCTCCGTGATGTCCTCGCGTAGGGATCCTCTGTGGCAGGCGACGCGGTTGACGTCGCCGTACTGTGTCTTGATGGCGAATGGCGTTCAGGATGACTTTTACACTTCCTGTCTCTCATGGGGAAGGGAAAACGTTGTGCTGGCACTGCGAGATGAGGTGCTTCTCTTTCAGCCGTCACGTTCCCCTGTGCGTCCGGCGGTGCTGAACTTAAAGGAGCGTGGGTGTGGCCTGGCGTCTAGAGTGACGTCTGTGGCCGTGAGCCGTTTTTCTGACAACTCATGTTTTCTTGGGGAGCTGGACGGTTCTGTTGGTGTCTACGCATCGCCCGGTGACGGGCCACTGGTACGGACGAGCAACTTCGCGAAGCCACCCTCGCCGCTGGAAAACACGCCTCTTGCTGGGGAAGCTGCGATGTCCGCGACAGCGAGTGTGCGGTGTTTAGCTACGACAGACGTTCACCCATGGTTGGTGGCGGCTGGTACGGCAGCGCAGGGTCTTTTTATTCTCGACAGTCGCTGTCCAACACCTGCTGCGCAAATAATGGGGTGCGACACTTTATTTTCGCTTGATAGAAAGCGGGCAAAGCCACCTCTCACCCCGGAGGACCTGGTGTCGTTGCTTGCTTCTGCAGAGGGCATATGTGGCGTTTCCTGGAATGCGTCGGGTTCGCTTGTTGCTACGGGTGGGAGTGGCGGGGTTGTGAACATATGGTCTCTCTCCCACACACGTGCCCCTGTGCAGCAGATTAGGCTTCCCAACGCACATACTACTGTCAAGGCGGTCGCATTTCACCCCACACTCCCGTATGAAGTGGCTGTTGGTGGGGGCAGAAATGACGGCATGTTGAGGTTGTATGATGTCTCATCCTCAGTGCCGCAGCTTGCGTGGTGTGTCTCTACTGGCTGCCAGGTGACACAGGCGCTCTATTCCCCTGATGGTGCATTTGTTATTTCCGCCCAGGGTGATCGACACGCTAAACCGACTGCTGCTATGAATGCCGTTGATGGTGACGCACAGCCCCTGGCCCCACGCACGCTTCATCCTGCGGGAGACGCTGGGGACGTGCGTCGGGGAGGCATGAATCCCCTGGAGCGTCTGACGGTGGAGTTTGAGCGCGGCATGACTCGTAGTGGCCGTGCGCAGGAGGGTTCACAGGAACCGACTCCAAACTACGGTGAGGCGGCTATCACTGGGACGTGTGATTCGCGCCGCAGTGGGGATTCCCCGGCATTCGCGTTGGTCATGTGGCGCAGAGGCACACAACACCGTGACAGTATGCCTCTCGGCTTTGCCAGCTCCAGACCCACGGCCCATTCAAGAAGCCGGCCCATGCAGGAGTCAGCGCAGTCGGCACTCCCGCTTTTTTCAATGTACGTGATGACCGGACACCGCTCTCGGCCGCTCCAGTTGACTGCTCCATTCTCAAATACGTTGGATCGGGGCTCCGTCGTTTCCCTTGCCGGTGGCGTTGACAACACGATTCGGTTTTGGAAGTGTTTCAGCCCCAGGAATGAGGCGGCTAATTGGGAGCAGCGTAACCGCGCGTCAATGAGAGCCGCTGTCACAGACGAAGATGTGAAGGGGATGATGGCTACGCCACTGAGGTGATCCGACCGCGCAGGTGCATCATAAAAGGAGACTGAGAGACACTTCTGTGGCGCATTGCACCCAGGTACGTTATACTGCCTAGATGCACGTGCCTGCACCGCCCTGCTTTGTTCTGCAAAGCATTCCCATAGAGAAGTAAACAACTATTATGCTGCCTAGATGGTGATTGATTCCCTCTTGGTAGTGTGTTTTCGTACTGTTGCGATTATTATTATCTATTTTTTTTTTCAAAGAACCATTTCCCCCCTCCCCTGCAGCAAACTTG
>NW_021704787.1:0-5874 GCF_003719485.1 Trypanosoma conorhini | reverse complement strand
TGGAGTGGAGTGAATGGGGTGGTGGCGGCGGTGGTGGATGCCTTTCCTCAAGCGTTTCACAACGTTGCAGGCGTAAGTGGGTGGGTGAACAGCTTAGACCCACCACCAAGAAAAAAAAAAAATAAATAAATAAAAGGAGGCACACATGCATATGTGTGTATTGTGTTGGATGTATTCTTGCTCTTTGCTTTACGTCTCTGACGCTCCATCGTCTTTGTTGTTGTTGCTGCTGTTGTTGTTGATGTTCTTTTCGTTTATGGCGCATGAGGGAATTGCAGGGTGCAGTGGAATCGGCGGAATATTTATTTAGCGTCCAGCTACAAATAGTGGGGACCGCAACTAAAAGGAAAGAAAGCAGAGAGAATAAAAAAAAACGTGTGGTGGGTGGCAAACAATAAAGAGAAGAAAGGAAAGATGGGGTACGGATGGGTCAACACGCTTCTTGCCGCAGAGGTTTGCATCTCACTGGGTGTGGTTTTATTTGTGCAGTATACGGAAATTGATTGGAATGCCTATATGCAAGAGGTCAAGGGATTTCTTGGAGGTGAGCTTGATTACAGGAAACTTAGGGGCGATACAGGACCTCTCGTTTACCCAGGCGGTTTCGTGTGGACATACAGTGCTCTTTACTTTATCACTAAGGAGGGAAAGGACATTGCGATGGCCCAGTGGTTGTATGCAGGAATGTACATCATGCTTTTTGCCATGGTCGCTCAGTTGTACGTCCGGTGTAAGGTTCGTGGGCGTCTGCTTATTCGCCTTCTTCTTTCGAAGCGTATCCGGTCACTTTTTCTACTGCGTCTTTTTAACGATTGTTGGGCCGTATTACTCTTGTATTTTGCCGTTGTCGCACTCGCCGGTGGGCGTCGGTGGAAGCTTGGATGCTTGCTTTACAGCATAGCCGTGTCTGTAAAGATGAATATCCTTCTATTTGCTCCGGGGCTACTGTTGATTCTCTGCCGATCACTTCCGTGGTACAGTGTTATTTCGTGCCTTGCTGTATGTGCCCTGTGGCAAGTGGGGGTGGCGCTCCCGTTTCTTTTGTGGGAGCCGCAGGGGTACATGCTAAAGGCCTTTGAACTAGGACGCGTATTTACGTACCGTTGGACTGTTAACTTCAAGTGTATCCCTGAAGAGGTGTTCGTGTCGCGAGAGTTCGGCCAGGTTTTGTTGCTCCTCACCGTATTGAGTTGGCTTCTGCTCTGGCGTAGGCGGTGGTCAGGACGCCGCTTCCTGCGCGCCCAGGCGATAACCCTGAAAAGCGTTGGGCGTGGGGGGGTCCGAGAGGTTGATGTGCGTGTCTCAGACGACGAGGTGTATCGTAACATTGTCCTGACCATGATGGAGTCCAACCTGATTGGGGTCATATTTGCGCGTTCCCTTCACTACCAGTTCTTGGTGTGGTTCTTCCACTCAATGCCAATGGTGCTGTCCGCGACACGGTTGCCCTTCCCGCTTCAGATTGCCGCGGTTGTGGCGGTGCAGTACGGGTTTGAGGTATACCCTAGCACGGCACAGTCGTCTCTGGTGCTGCTCTGCGGCTTCCTTGTGACGTGGTGTGGTGTTGTGTGGATGGGCCAAGAAAGCGACCGTGCCAACATCCAGCGGCGCAAGCGCGAAGCTGCACGGGGGACGGCCTTGGCGGTGGCCCCGGCTGTTTCCGCTGCAAAATCTTGATGCGGCCGTCGAGCACAGCCCACTAGTTTCTAGGGTGTGTAGAACGTTTATTTTTCCGTGATGGGGCGGTGGAAGGGTCCTTATTTCGAGCACAATAAGATGAGGGGGACGTTGTGGGCACTGCACGACGACCTGTATTAGTTACAGACTTGGGTTTACTTTACTTTTCCCTCTCTGTGTGCGTGCGAGTGCGTGTCTGTGCACCCGTACAGGTGAGGTAGAGGAAAGCAGTGTGGTGAGTCAACTTCTTACACCCCTTTTTGCTTCTTTTTTTAAAGAAAAATTATTGTGCCGTTTCCGTACATCCCTCCTCCTTTCCTTTTTTTTTTATGTGTTCTTTCCGCCCTTCCTCTGTTGCTGCGCCTCCCGTCCATGGCAGGTCTGGAGCGTAGGTAGGACCACTGCGTGCTGTGCGCAACTTTGAAGGAAAGCGGAAGAGTGAGGGAGAGAGAATAAAAAAAACGATAGAAATAAGATAGAAAACAAAAAAGGGAGGAGGAGGAGGAGGAGGGGCCGAGGGGGGCGCATACGCACGCGCACTTAGTAAGAGGACTGTCGCACTAGCCGCAGCCTGTGTACGCAAGCACACGTATATATATATAAAGATATAATATAATACAATACATATATATTATTGCTGGTGGCTACCGGGAGACGTGTGTGAGCGGGCGACGGAGAGGGAGAGGGGAGCCCCGCTGTCCCCCATACACGGTTGCCTTTGCGGCCTCCCCGCCGTGATGAAATTCTTCCCCAAGTGGGATAAGAAGAAAAAGCAAAAGGAGAAAGACGCCGCGTCAGCTGAGGAACGAGCGAGGAGGAATGGGAACGGGGAGGCAGGTTTGGAGAATACGATCAACGTGCGTCTTTCACTGGAGCGCCATGGAGGGCTAGACAACTGCTGCATAGCAGAAGTCACAGAGTTGCCCTTGAGTGATATTATCTCTCTGAGCCGTGACTTCCGTGAACTCCTTTGCGAGTTTCCCGATTTTACATCCAAGAAGCAATTCGTTACCTCACTGAAGTCCATCGCCTCGGAGATGATACAGAAAGAGTTTGCGGTTAACACCGTCGACCCCGCGATTGGACAGCTGGCGTTTGTACAACGATTGCTGAAGGAACCCCCGCCGGTACGGACACGGTTGGCACTCGCCGTTCTACGTTTCTGTGGCGTTGTGGAGTTGGAGCTGGAGAATGAAGAGATAATGCGGGGTACGGGATTCTTAGAGGCCCTCCGGGGTGGAGGGGCCGCCAATGAGGCTCAACCACCCCAAGCAAGTGGCAGTTCGATGCTGTTAAAGCCGGTTTCCCCCGCTGCCGACTTTAGTGTGGCGAAAATATATCATCAGCTGATCACTGTGAATGAGTTGCCTTCCCTGGAGGAGATGGGAGAGCTCATCTCCCGTACCACGAAGCTGCTTAGGGAGGAAAGCAACATAGTGACGCTGTCTATACCATGCATCGTAGTTGGTGACATACATGGGCAGTGGCGGGACCTGGTGGATAGTATTATTGCTGCTGGAGGTCCATTGGACGTGGACAAGCACACAGCCACACATCCAGAGGAGGAAGACGTGGAGGTGGTTGGAAGGCGGAATTACTTGTTCCTTGGTGATTATGTGGATCGTGGCCCACATAGTTTGCACTGCCTGACGCTTCTCTTTGCTTCCAAACTGTTGGCTCCGGACCGCGTCTTTCTGCTACGCGGCAACCACGAAAGCAGTGAGACCAATAGCAAATACGGGTTTCTGCAAGAGTGTTTTGAGCATTACCCGCTCTCCTCCGGGGACAATGAAAGTGACAGGGAGTCAGTCGACCTCGAGTGGGGCCTACCAGAGCATCCTATCTGGGTCTTGGCAAATGAGGCCTTTCTTAGTTTGCCGCTCTGTGCCGTCGTGACAGGCCCTAACCCAACCCCGGATAAGGCAAAGAATCCTTTGTCTACCAGTTGCCGAGAACGAGTAGCAATCTGCGCCATGCACGGGGGCCTCTCACCCTTCGTCTCAAACAGCTTGGATGGCATCTTGGCGATTGACCGATTCCGTGAAATTGAAGATGGCCCCCTTGCCGATATTACCTGGGCTGACCCAATCACCGCGGAGCCTTCCGAGGGACCCAGTGAAGGTAACGGGAACTGCACTGAGGGGGCGGGGCGGCAGGCGCAGCGGTTAGTGCGGCACTGTGTGCCCTTCAACTACAATGATCCTGTGCCAGCGCCGATTCCCTCTGTAACCAAGGGCTACGTCTTCAGTGCGCGTGGTCGCGGGCACAACTTTGGAGAAGACGTGACCCTGCAGTTCTTGAGTGAGAATAGACTGAGCTTCCTTGTCCGAGCACATCAGTGTGTTCAGGAAGGATATCAGTGGCAGCATCAAAACCGTATTCTGACTTTATTTTCTGCCCCCAATTATTGTGGCTTGGGAAACAAGGGGGCCATTCTTATTCTGCACGCGAGTGGAGAACCAGAACTCGTTCAGTTTGAAGCACTTGAATCCGAGGTCGCTCCAGGCGGTCTGCCAGCACCTCTGCCTCCGAAATCGTTTTAGGCACAGAGTCAGATTGAGCGTGGTCGGGAAACTGATTTCGGCCCTCCCTCGCACCTGGAACTTTGCCCTGGGAAGGGCGGAGGTGCCGTTGCACATGCACAAAAGCACACTTGTGACATATATGTGTGTGCTCTTGCAATGAATACACGGGGACAGACGAAAGCTTAAACGGAGGAGGCGGAGGGGGGTCGAGGAGCTCTGCAGCGGGGGGTGCAATAAATAATAAAGCAAAAGGGGAGGCGAGCGCGTTGTCGAAAAATAGAATTTCTTTCGCATCCACCATATCTCTTCCGCGTCCGCAGTTGAGGGGTGTTTATTTGCATTGCCAATGGAGGGGGAAAATGGCTCCCCTCTCAGCTAATTTTTCTTCTTCTTATTTTGTGATGCTGCACGCGCATCTCTCTGGGTTTTTCTTCTTTTGACGGGGAGGGGAGAAAAGTTTTCTTTCCTTCCCCCTTTTTCTTTCTTTCCTCCTTTGTTTATGAGTGTTTTGTTGTTCTTGCTTCTTCTTTTTTTGTATGATATCACTTTTTTTCTTTTCATTCCCGTTAGTTCCCCCTCCTTGCTTAGTTGTTTCCCTGTTTCTTTCTCCTTCGCGGACGCAGCTCGACGGAGATGCGGGTGCCCGTGCAAACACCTGCCGCCGCCGCACCGCGTGCTTCAGCGCCCTTCCCTCGTCGTGCATGGGGCGCCGTTTTTTTTTTTTTCGCTTCATCGGTGGGACTTTCTCTTTGGTCCCTTATTCCCTTCCCTTCGGTCTTGCACCGCCCTTCGTTGGCCCCCCTCTGACGGCTTTTGTGCGTGTTGCCGCCGCCCACATTTCTCGCACAGCGTGTTTACCTACGATTGCCTGCTCGCGTGTGTATACTTGTATGGGGCGGATACACGTCTGCATGAAGCCCATTACCGGCGACCTGCCCCCAACTTTGTTTCTTTTGCTCTACATCTCTCTACTTGACATCCTTTCCACACTCTCGCCTTCGGCTTTCCGCGGGGGTATTTGCCGTGAATAAACTGCCTAGGCTGCGTTTAGGGTGTGCGAGGGCTGGACGCGCCAAGTGTGCCGCGCCAGGCTGCTAGCAGGCTATTGCCAAGCATGAGGTGCGGATAGGGACGGCATTGCTTTTCCCTGCGTCTGACAATGGAGGAAGTGCGACTGGCAACGGACAGCTCACATACAGTTGACGGCACTGGCGTCTAAGTGGTAAAAAACATCGCCTCACAAGGCCGCGGTGCTGGGCGAAGTCGCCCAAGCGCCCTTTTCAATTCTGCCTTTGCTTGGCGAAAAATGGAACCACCGCAGGGCGGTGCCAGGGTCCAGTATGGGAATATATATATATATATATATATGTATCTATGCATATATGCATATATGCGTTATATATTTGCAGGAAGCTGAGCGTTTCATAACATCGCTGACGAAGCCGAGTTCCCCTGCGGATGTCAGCGCCCAGTACCTTGAAATACAGGGAATCTTGTGCCTCAACCAGATTTTGAACTGTATACTGTTGCTGGCCGTCGTTGGTGCCGGCAGACGGGCGTTGGGCGGAGCCGCTTTTGAAAGGCCCGACAACAAATGCAGTAGACTTCCCGCCCAACAGCCGCACGCGCCAACGTGTAAGTGGCATCTCTCAGCTCTGCGAAGACTTCGTGC
>NW_021704786.1:3375-9019 GCF_003719485.1 Trypanosoma conorhini | reverse complement strand
GCATTTTGTGCCGCAATCCACTCAAGCGAGAAGGGGCAGAGCACACCAGCCGGCTGCCCTTCCGCAAGCAGGAGGAGGAGGGACGCCGCCGCACTGGCCCGCTCCCCCTCGCAAGTTGAGCCCCCTTTCGCCAAGCCGTTGTAACTAAAGTAAAGACCGCGCGACACCGCCATCCGCGCGGAGATGCCCTGTAACCGCACGTGTGCTCAAGACGCATCCGTGCCGTGGACGCCAAAAAGAGGACACAAAATAATACTTCCAATTGCCGCGCCAAGGCGCACTGCTCTCCTCTTCAAAGGCGTCACCCCGCAACGAGGCAGTGTCCGTGCAGGCACCAATGCGTTGGAGCAAACCCTCGGCGAATGCGAGCAAGAGAAGAAAAAAAACGGCCCACCTCGACGCCTGCGCCAGCCGGAAGCAGCAGCGCACAACAACCGTGTGACGCCGCACCCGTGCCGAGGCAAGTCGCGGAGTGCCCACGATTCTTTTTTTAATGTCATGCATCCGCGCTCTCCCAAAGGAGTCCTGCAAGCGCCGCGAAGCCACAACCGACAGGCGTCAGAGGTAAGAAAAGAAAACAGGGTCGCCCAAGGAGGTTCTCTCAGTAGAAAAACGAGCATGAGTCGGCGCATCGCCTTGAAAAAGAAAATAAGAATGCGTCGTCAAGCGGATCTCCAAAATTGCTATGAGGCAGAGAAACTTCGAGGCGTCAACCTTCAGCGCAGCCATTGTGCATCCCCTCGGCGTTCCCTTTTTTTATGTGTGTGTGCAAGTGTGTGGGAAACCGTCGGACAGCCCGTAGACTCAGTCGGTAGCACAGTGGAAACACGAAGCTGCGCACGTTTTGTGTAGCGGCGTCGCGGCCAAATAATTTGCTGCTAGCGGCAGCGTGCTGGCTGTCCCCGTTGCCCTTTGCCAGCCGTCGACAGAGACGCCCACTGCGAACGCGGCCGCAGACTCGAGTCGGATGCGGCGGGGTCTGCGCATCCAAAAGCAGCGTCGCCCGGAAGCCGATCGTCGGCGTGTTGCCGGGGTTCAACGAGGGCGTGCACCCGCACACCCCAGAAACTGCGCGCAAAAAAGCCTCCTCAACCCCGTGCGGGTTGCCTGTTCCCGACACCACAACGCCCCGCGCCGCGTTGAGCTCCCCGTCACGGACGCAGGAGGCCAACGTCGTCGCCGTGCGGAACTGCGGGGCGGCCCCGCATCCTCCGAGCCGTCCGCCACACTGGCGGGTGCCTCGGGCAGGAGAAGAAGCGCCTGCGCCCGGGAGGGGGTGCAGGCGGCACTGCGAAACCACCGCCTCGCCGGGGCCAATTGCCGCCTTCCACCGCGGCGTCATTGGGAACACAACTCAAGTAACGCAAGAAGCAACAGGGGAGCTGATAAAGACGCGGCGGCATCCACGGCGCCCCATCGGGTCGCAGGTTCCAAGTGCAAATTTCCGCAACTACGTCAACGGCCCGCGGTGACGCTGCCCCGCAAACGCACGTGTGTCAAAAGCAGAGAAAGCAGTCACCACCCAAATACTCTTTTATTGCCGCTGCCGCCGCAGCTTTGTTTATTCCCGCGGCAGGTGGAGAGAAACACGCAAAAAAAATTGCGGCACTCACGATCGCGGGCGCAAACCCCTCCCCCATGCACGCACAAGCATAACCAAAACGAAAAGAAAAACGAAAAAAAAAAACACGTCGCGCGAAGTTTTCTCCGCGTACTGTCGTCGCTTGCAAACTATTTCTGTCAGGATTTCACTCGTTAATGGGGAAGCGGGAGAAGAAAGAAGTAAAAGTAAATGGTCAGCTTCGCGAAACTGGGGACCCAGACGCACGGTCCCGTTTTATTCCCGTCCCCCACGGAAGCGTCCGCGCACTCGCCCGGCCCAGCAGCCAAAACAAAACATGAAGAAAAACACACTAATATTTAAAAAAAACACCATCTACGTTACCTGCTACGGTGGCACAAAGACCGGCAAACACACAATTTGTTTGCGACTAGGCCAAAACCGGTAACCGACTCTTTTTTTTTCCTTTTCTTTTTTTTCCTTACTGTTGTTTTGGCTCACCCTCCAACCGCAGGCGCAGCTGCAGCGATGCGCCGCGCCTCCCCGAACTCGATAGGGTCTCCTGCTTCAGAGCCTATTCCTCTCCTTCTTTCCTTCGCGCGCACTGTATTTGCCCCGTGCCGCGTCCAGGCAGGCGTTGCAGAGAGCGACTCAATGATCCTGCACGACTCCAAAAATGGAGGCGGTGGTACCAAAAACGACCGCCACAACACCAGAAAGGAGCAGAAAATACGTGGCGAGGTAGTGTGACCAGCCGACACTCTTCCGGGTCCAGTTCCCAGCGTACATGTAGAAGAGCGAGGGGAAGATGAAGCCCAAAAACCCACCGCAGAGGCTCCCCACAAGACTGAAGACAATGGTGATGCTGGGGATAAATAGTCCTAGCAAGAGGGCAATGATAGAGAGTGCGGTGCAGCACACGGCGTTCTTCCAGAAGGGCATGGTGGTGACATGCCACCCAATGCAGTGGTACACGGAGTCCCGCGAAGGCTGCATGCATATGGCAAATCCGACGCAAAGCTTGAAGGCGAGACCGGCATACGCGACGGCAACCATGGGATCCTCGCGGACATTGTAGTAGAGCAGAATTGAATCGGTGATGCGGTCACCAAAGTCTGCATACCCAAAGAAGCCAGCCAGAATGTAGAGGAGGCAGCACACAACCATACTAAGTGCGGTGTCCCGTGCCATGCGTCGGGGCGCTGGTTTTCGCATTTCTGCGTATACCTCAAGGCAGTTTGTTTGGCACAAGAATGCAAAAATAAAGAGCGAGAATCCAACGATGACGCCGTTGCCTGAGCGAAAGAGTTTCAGTTCATGGCGCGGTTTTCCCTGCTCAAACCCTCGCACGGCGTGCACCACAATAGTGAGGACGAAGAACATCATAAAGGAGACACCCACGACCGAGGCGTAGCGCAGGGAATTGATTTGCTTTGGAATCGAAAGCGGCAGCATCACACAGGCCCATATCACTATCACCAGGCAGCGCTTTCCCCAGACTGTTCGCAGGAACGGGGTCAGGGAGGGATCGTCCAGAATAGGGGTCAGCATGTCGCCCACGGAGATCACGTAAGAGACACACGACCCGAAGCAAAACATCCACATATTGAAGGCCGCCCAGAAGTCCCACCCACGCCCCAGCAGGCCGCGCGCCAGCTTCTCATACCCCTGAAACCCGGTCTTCTCAACCACCAAAGCCAAGATGTAGGTTGAGTACACCGTCGCCGCGGAGATGAAAACAAGAATAATCAGGGACAGCACAATGCCTGTGCCGTTGAACGCGGATGGGAGAGTGATGATTCCAGAACCAAGCGTCACCGAGGCAAGGTTGTAGGCGCCGGAGAGCATGCCGCCATGAGAAATTATATCACAGTACGGGAATTTGCGCTTCCGTCTCCCATCACTATCCACCATGCGGGCCCCTTCCTCTTCGCCGTTTGTCGCCGCTTGCGCCGTAAACTCCGGCTCGGAGTTTACCAGTGCATACTCCGCGCCTTTCCGCAACTCAACCCCTTGCATCTCTGATTCGCCCTCATAAGCAATTTCGCGTTCCTGTGGCATTTGTGCGTGTGAGCAAAGCCTGCTCTTTTGTTTTCTTTTGTTTTTTTTCTTTTTCTTGCTTCGGTCCTTTTCCTTTCTGCCCAACCTTGTTTCTCCCCCGTTCATGATCCCCCCCCCGTTTACAAGCGGCAACGGCACAAGAAGCAGAAGATTAAACACACGCACACGCACACACACGTATACAATATATATAATTCATACCAGCTAGCGGCAGTCGTATGCGGAGCTGGAGAACTCACACAGACGCAAAGGCAATGTTTGTGTATGCGTGTATGTAGACATATTCACAGATGAAGCTCACACAACTACATTTCCGACTGTACATGCGCCGGCTCTCGGAGAAACAGAAGCGGCGGAGCTGTTGGGCAGACGCAGCTAAACAGCGTGTTGATGCGTCTCGCCACGTAGTCTTGAATAGCCTGGCGATCCCTTACATCGGCCACAGACAACAAACGCTCAACGTTGTCAGAGAAGCTGGCGGTGTCGTCTGCCACGCCAAGAATTTGGCTCACCTGCATCAGCGCCTCCAGAACGACCGAGCGAACAGCGGCCTTCGTGTCCGCATCTAAAAGGAAACCCCGCGTGGCTCTACTGGAGGCCTTTTCCAGCTTGGACTGTTGATATTGTCCACTAAGTTGCACAAGATGCTGACGTCGCAGCGACCAAAGCTCATTCTTGTACGCTGCAAGCTCCGTGGCGCTAACCTCCAAATCCCGTTGCGCCGCGACGGTCAGAAGCGCCAAACCATTTTCCTCATCCGGCTCTGTCAGGCCCGTAATGGTGTTGGGAGAGTTGGGCACCACGGGCGGCGTGGCCGCGTGGGCGGCGCCTGGGGTGGTATTGCCCGTCGCTGCGAGGAGCCGGATATCGTTCTCCCGCACGGCGGCGGTCAAGGAGCTGAGTTCGTCCCTAAGCTGCTTCTGCCGCCTGATGCAGAGCTGCTGCTTCTGCAACTCCAGCGCAATCGTGCGCTGCAGCGCGGTCCTCTGCTCCGCGATCGTCGTCGTCTTCTTCTCGAGGACGGCGGACCTCCCCTGCACCTTCAGAAGCTCCACAATGAGCTGCGACATCTCCTCCTGCTGATGTACTTTGTCCCCCAACTCCTCCACGGACAGCTTTGTCATTTCACTAACCCCCCGTTCCAGGCGTTGGACAATCGAGCGAAGCATCTCATCCTGCTGTCGCCGTGTCTCGTATTGCATATCGGCCATGAGAACAACGTGCTCTCCGTGCTCGGTGAAATACCGCCGCTCCGCTTCACGGCACTTTTGCTGCGTCGTCTGCTGTTCGAGAAACGCCGCCTCCACCTCATTGTCCTTGACGGCGAGGTTGGTCAGCGTCTCAAGCATCCCACACTGCTCGGTAAAGAAGTCCGCCGCCAACTCATCCATGTCCTCCAAGAGAGTGAGACGTGCATCCGATAATTCAGTTATGAGGTTCAGCGCCGTCGTGGTGACCTTCTCCCGGCTTCGCCGGGCCTCCTCCTGCTCGTTTTCCTTCAGCAGCTCGAAGTCCTTGGCCTCCTCCTGAACGTTATTGGTGCTCTCCATCGTTTGCCGCAGCGCCGCCTCCGCCTCCAGGAACTGGCGCCGCGCACGGGGGGCAAGCAGGTGCCGGGGCCGCCCCGCGAAGGCCGTCCGCGCCGCCTCGCCCGTGCCGCTGAAGCCCTTCTCCCCCTCGAAGCACGCCCGGGTCGCGTCCAGCAGGGAGCCGTCCATGAAAGAGGGCTTATCGTCCACCTCCTTCACGCGGTCCCACAGCATGTCGGCCTCCAACTCATCGCCGGTCGGCTCCGGCGCCACAAGCTGCAGCGGGGCATTCTTCCTTCCCTTCCGTGGCATCCGGCCTCCCCTGCGCCTCGTCCCTTCTCTCCCGTCCCGGCGGAAGCGCGCGAAGGAGGTGGGGAGGATGTGAGGCAAAAATAAAAAACAAAAAGTGCAGTGAGGGAAAAGGCGCCATTAAAACCGCCACATTTCCAAAGCAAAAATAAAAATAAAAAATAAAACAGCAAGACGCCTCCCA
>NW_021704786.1:0-3350 GCF_003719485.1 Trypanosoma conorhini | reverse complement strand
GCATCATCAGCTGCACGTGAAAAAGGTGCATTGACACCACCACGACAACAACAAATAAAAATAACATCAACAACATGCCTCGTTCCCCTCAAGACTTCTGTGGTGTACCTGCGCGTTTGCGTGTGCCTCCTTTCCATCCCCGCAATTCTAGTCTAGCATGATGTACTGGGACACGCGCTGCGCATTCTCGAGTGCCTGCAGCGCCTTTTGGATGGTCTCTTCATGCTCTACAGGCCCCGCCAACGCCGTCCCCGGCACAGCGCCGCCGCCGTCTGCTGCGTGAGGCCCCAGACTGAGGGCGGCTGCGTCACGCAAGGCCACCGCTGGCGTGCACCTAATGCCTCTCTCCATCGGAGGCCGCGTCCTCTGCCGGGAGGCGGCGGGCACCCCTGCGTATTCTTCCGCCTCCATCTTCTCCGCCTCTCGCCTGCTCAACAGCAACCGTTGATTCTTCCGCTCCTGCCACAGCTGCATGCGCACATTCAGCGGAAGCCCGGAGACGCCGTCTGCGGGGATGCGGCCCCGGTTGATCTTTGGAGCAAACGTGCACTCCGCCCCCAACTGCTGCTCCCCCTCCGAAAACGAGCGTCGCCGGGTGGTCCTTGCGCCGCCGTCCATGTACAGCTGGTCAAAGCGTCGATCGAGGTCCTCACGCCGCAGGCGCAGCTTTGCAGGGGGCGTTTCGTTGCGTGTCGCTCGCCGCGGCTTCAGGAGGCGCTCCGTCGTGGACTCGCTCATCCGCGCCGCGATCAGCTCGCTCACCCGGTTTATGCTGGGGCGAAATTCGGCACTTGCCTCGGGGGACTCAAGGCGTCTCCGCCCTTGCCGCTGCATCCCGTGTTCGTAGAGGTCCTCATACGCCCGTCGCCCCGGCTTTCTGTGCAGTTGCTCGGCCTTCTCGGAAATGGACGGGTGAAACGAGAACTCCAAACTCTCCTCGCTCAGCTCACGCAGCCTTGCACCCACTTCCCTCTCCTCGCTCTGCCGCTCCCTTGCATGCAAATATAGCCGCTCCGCAGCCGTGCACGGGAGGGACAACCTCTTCGCCTTTTTCGTAATCATTGGGGCCGCGCGCATCGCGTTCAGCTCGGCTCGCTTTCTCTCCAGCTTCGCATCGGCGATTGCCTGGCGGCGCAGCAGGGCCTCCGGGACAGACAAGGCCCCCATGTTCTCCTTCGCCCGCCGCTCCTGCGCAAGGCGCGCCGACTCAACCGAGATCCGGGGGTGAAAGCTCAGCTCCGCCGTGGACTCCTCCACGAGGCGCTCGTACTTTGCAGCCCGCCGGCGCGCCGCCTCCTCCGCGCCACTCGACAAAGTAGCGTGCGTCCCGCTCCGCGTCGACGGCTCAGCCCTCTCGAGGAGTTTTCTCTCCGCCAGCTCCGCCTCCTCTTGGCGAGCCCGGCGCGCCCGCTCCATCCGTTCATCTCTCCGCCTCCCGTACTCCAGCAGCCGGTCCTCGACCGGCACACCGCCGACACTGCGGGAGCTATGGGACAGCAACGGCCCTCTCTCTTGCCGCCTTTCCGGCAGCGTCTCATCCGTTTCTCCGCCGCCGGCGCCGCTGCGCGACACGGCGACGAGCTTCGCAAGCAGCCACTGCCGCTGCTCCTCAAACACCTCGTGCTGGCGCCGCAGCCGCTCATCCTCCGCCCCAAGACGGCAGGCCAAGACTTCGCCCAGCTCTGTCATGTGTGCAGCGCCAAGCTTCCCGCGCAGTCCCTGCAAAGAAAAGAAGAGGGACGGCGTGGCGAAGAGAAACCGGGGGCCAAACACCCAACACACAAGCAGAGACATGCAGCAACGGCGGCACTCAAGCAGTTTAAGCCAAATGAAAGCATAAAAAAAAAAACAAGTCGGGGTCACTCAGACACGAAACTGTGCCAAACCCCTTTCTTCCTACCGCCAAGGTATAATACTTTTTTTTTATCATTCAACATGAATCACCCCATTTTTTTCCACACCGGTTTTTTTTTTCTTTGGTCCTTCGGTGAGGTGGGATAAATGTTTACATTTGAGTCTACTCTTTTTCTTCTTTCCGTCTTTGCTTCGTGTTTTTTTTTCTTCGCCCTCTACCGCCGGCCCGCCTCCTGAAGGTAGGACTGACTGAAGAATCGGAGTCCAAAGGCGTCAGGGTCCTTCATGATGTCTCGGCTCTGCCGTCGGTGCGCGGCCTCCGCGGCTCGGGGTATCTGCGAAGAGTAGACGGGAGGCATCGCCTTCTTCCTGCGCTCCCCCTCCAACAGGTACCGCGTCCGAGCGTCCTCAAAGCACTTGAGCAGGTTGGGCAGCGTGGGCCCCCGCTCCTTCTTGCGCTGCGCCTGCGCGTGGTCAGGCATCACACTGGACGGGCGCGACGCGGCGGCAGCGCTGCCAGACGGACGGCCACTTCCCGCCCACACGGACGACCGTGAGGGGGACTGGCGGGCCCGGATGCTCTGCAGCCGCTCGTGTCGGCGTTCATGCTGCATGCTGAGGGCCTGAAACTCCTTCTGTAGCCGGTAGGTTTTCAGGCGGAGCCGGTCCGGCGAGGATACCCGCGGGAGAACGGCCGTGTCATTTGCGGGGCGCTTCCGCACCGTCGGGGGCTGTGCGGCCGCAGGGCGGGGCGCCGGCCGCCTCTCGGAGGCCGCCGCGCGCGGTTCCCCCTCCCCCAGCGAAGGCGGGGGGAGCGCCGGCTGAAACGGCGCGCCCTCGCAGGCATCTAAAGCGTGTTGCAGGGCGGCGAGCGCCGCCGTGTCACTATCCGACATGCGTCGTCAGATACTATCGAGCTACGCGGCAAAGGCAAAAGAAAAAAAGAAGCAGCGAAGAGTAAACCCGTCAGAGTGAGAGATTATCATCCAGCGGCAGCGATGGCAAGCGCGGAAAAAGGGAAAAGAAAGGGGGAATATATATATATATATGTATAGATACACAAGCATAACTTCCCCACGACACCGGGCGCTAGAAACGGCATCCCCAGCCACAGACCAGCAAGTCGCATTTTTTTTTGAAAAATGCGTGGATGCCACCGGGAGAAAACAAAAAGGGAGGGAAAGAGGGAAAGTTCTACGCCCCCAAGGTCGTGAATCGCAAGGAGCACGCAGTTCCGCCCCGGCTGGGTGCGTCGCGCCGAACCTCGCCCGCACGCTCCACGGGATGGGGGGGTCTCGGGGGGACAACGCTGCACTGACCTCAGACGGGGAACGGGGGCGCGGGCACGGGCGCGGGCACGGCGGCTCCTCCACGCCAGGCGCCGCCTCGCACCCCGCGTCCCCGCGAAGCGACCGGTAGGCTCGCTGCATGTAGTCGCGCAGCTCCACCGAGAGAGGCCCATCGCCTTCCAAGGGCTTCTGAGGCACAGCAAGGAG
>NW_021704784.1:0-9024 GCF_003719485.1 Trypanosoma conorhini | reverse complement strand
AAAAAAAAAAAAAAAAGGAAACTCTCAAAAACAGATGATGGGGCCCTGTTAACAGGAACTCCCAGGTGGTACGGTGCCTCATGGACGTCCACGAGGTTGCTAACAAAAAAGAAATGAGAGAACAACTCGTACATGCTCTGGGTAACACGCCTGCAAACCATATAGACTGAACTTCTTATTCTGCGTCAGTGCAGTGTGTCACACAGGGCTTGGAGCCAGACTCCCGTCGCTGTTGTTGTTCTTGTTGCCGCAAACATCTACAGTGTGGGGGGAACGCGACTTGAGTCGGAAGTCCGCGCCGCGTGGTATCCGCGGCACGACGGTTTCTTCCTCCCCAGCTGACAACTGTGGGGGGTCCCGGGGGAATGGAAGGGAACGCTGGGCAATGATGGTGGTAATCAGCGGGCTCCCACTGGTGGGGGCAAAGTCTGACGGCAGCGGCACCGTGACGCCGCGTGCCACTATTCCCGCCATGGGCGGTGGCGAGTACATAACAGTGTTGCACTGCGGCGAACCCAACACGGCCCGTGGCTGCGACTCGGTCGCCACTTCCTCCTTCGCGGGGCCGCCAACAGCCAGCACCGTCCCGCTGCAAGGGAGCGTGGTCCTCGACCCCCGCCGCGCCGACGACACAGACGACGACGATCGCACCAAAAAGGGCTCCCCACTCATTTTAGGCGCTTCTCTGCTGGCAGCATCTCGTCGAAAGGAATGGAAGCGTGACCGCACCAGCAGTTGCCGCGACCCCAATTGACGCCGCTCATACTCCCGCGCAAACCAACGGAAAATCCACCCCTCCACATCCTCCTCAGGTCTTTCACGCAGCAAGTCCTCAATCATATCGTTGACCAAATTGGGCAGTTGATGCTTCACGGCGTAGCTAACTACATCTTCCTCGCTATGGCGTGCTGCATGACGCGAATCTGCCTCGGCCATAAACCCCATTTTCGTGACACTGCAGCAGTTACGTAGGGAGGCACTACCTCGGCGCGAGGCCCTGCCTGAAAGCGATGTAGGCTGGGGCGCGATCGCCCGACACCCAACAGGAGAAATCGGTTCCGTGGTGGGCGGTGAGGATGGAGGGAGCAGTGGCGGGAGGTGGTGCTGATTCGGCTTGCGGCTTGGCATCCTGCCGAGTAGCTTCGGCGGCGCATGCGAGGTCATTCCCTATATATATATATATATATATTTCTGCAGAGTAACCCTCGGTTATATGTGCGCGTAAAACTTATGCTATTGGGGTCTTACGCAGGCGCAGAGTGCAAGGGTGCAGCTATCTATTGATATATATATATATAGTTGCAATGTATACGAGTGTACCAGTTCCTCGATGGCCTGCGGTGGAGTTGGCCCTTAGCTTCACTCCCACGTGCGCGCGGGTAGCACACCCACCCCCACCCCAGCCCTTGTTTATGGGTTTTTTCTTTGCTTTTCTTCGCGCCGGGGGTTGGGTTGCGCTTGAGGTACCGCGTGCCCCCGCTCTCTCCTCCTTCCCGCTTTCCTGGCCGCAGCCGCCCGTGTAGCGCAGCACGAGGGGGCGGGGCAACCCTGGCAGGGGTGCCAGCAGTGGCGCTGTAGTGCAAATGCGCAGAGAGAAAAGATCCAAACCGCCCGTGGGGACCAGCCGGACCCTCCCCACCTCACGTAGCTTTTGTCGCCAGCGATGGCAGGCGTGCAGCAGGGAAGGAAGAAGAATGTAAAAAAAAAGGAGAGAGAAGAGAAATTAAAAAAAAAAAAGTAGACGTCTCCACTCATCTCTGCGTGTACGGCGGCCGTCGCGCAAAGCAAATCGGGAAGGCCAAGTGATGTGAATTGCATGAATCAACAACCATTTGACTGCGTCACTCTCCTCAATCTCGCCCGCTCGCCCCCCTCCTTCCTTCCTTCGCAGCCGTCCTCAGAAGAGTGACCAGGCAAGCAACGATCCACACACGCCCACGCACATACAACAATTTTAACGAACACCATACGATACATTTTGCAGCTGCTTCTGATGAAGCGAGTCAAAAACACTCTTCTTCTGGGACCACATCTTGCCCCGCCTCTGGCGGGCCTCAGCCAGTTTGTGGGCCTTGTCCGAATCAAGAACGCGCCTCTGCACCTGGCGGCCAATTGGCTCCTGCTCTCGGTCAAATTCTGTGCCAGTGGAACCGACGTTGCGAGTCTGCTCCGTGCGACGACCAAAGTTCTCAAGTAGGTAATCCAGGGTGCTCTCTTCGTTTGCCTCACCCGCAAAGCGCGTCGCCCAGGTGCGACGTTGCTTGTCAAGAGTCGCATCCTCAATGTGGCGATACACCAAAAAGGCATCTCTGCCCATTACTTGGGCTCTTTCCATGTCCGTCAAGGCAAGGGCGAGCGGCTTGCCCCAGTCTGTCTCGGTGCATATGCGGTGCAACTCCTGCAGGTAACACAGCACCGCCGCGGTGATAACCTTGTCGGGGGTATACATGAAATCCGCAAACCCACACTTTTCCTCATAGAAAGAGCGAACACGATTCGCGTCATGGCGTGTATGTTGCAACAGTCGAAGGGCCTCAATCTTTTCATCACACGTGTCCTGTAGAGGAGCCAACATTTCCCGCACCTCTTGCCAGGAATCGACGCCTTGAGCCTTCTCAAGCCGCTCAGGATCGGCGCTAAGGTAGAAGAGGGCACGCATGTCCGCCGGGGCAATTTCTGCTCCGCCGCCGAGAAACACTGGTGTGCCGGCCTTTGATTTGAGCTGACGGAACAATTCCACCGCCGCCTGCGCCGGCACGTCGTCGAGGGTCAGGGCACCGTGTGAAGGTGCACGAAAAACACCATCGAATGGGGTGAGGTCGGGGTCTATGAAGGCGCCATAGCGCTCCTTAATCTGCTCATGTGTGTTGAAGGGCGCCACATCGAGCTCTGTCACCTCGACACCGTCCGGGTCAACGTACGGGTTATGTGCGAATCGCGGCAAGTAGTCGGTTTTGGCGCCATCAATGAAGCCAATCGGCCCCCAACGGTCCCAGATGTAGTTTGGTTGCAGGCCCAACTCCTTTCGCCGAACGGCGCGCTCCAAATCCATTAACGCGTGACGCATGGCCTGTGAAAGGACAAGTGTCCCAACTTGGATGCCCCTATCGTGCCAGCAGTGCGCCCGCAGCGTTGTCTTGTTGTAAAAGGGCTTCGTAATACCAATGCAACGCCAGTAGCGGGCCTCCTGGGTCCAGTGCAACGCGGCGTCCAGGAATTCCTTGTCGTAGAGGTGCCTGGCCCCCTTGATGGTCTCGTCGTGGAGCAAAATACCGATCTTCTCGGGGGTGTCAAAGGCAGTCCAAATCAGCTTCGTCTCAAGGTTGTAGAAGTTGTATCTAAGCTCCTCATGCTCCCTCTCGAACTGTCTCGGGGTGTAGGGCTCAAACCAGGCCTTTTGTGGCATGTAAGTTCGGTCAGAGAGTTCGGTCCGGTTGCGGTCAAGGTAACTGCGCACCGCGATACGCCTGCCGATGGTGTGCTTCTTCGGGACGAGGTGGTAGCTCCCCTTACGGTACGAGGCCGTCGTCTCCGCGCCACCGGCAGCCGCGAGCAAACGCCTGGTAGAGAGCATTTCTGATGTATGCAAAATGCCGCCGCGGAGAACACACGCAGGCCTCGTCCCTCACTTGCCGTTACTTGGCTCCACTAACTGCGGAAGAAAAATATAAAAAAAAGGCAAAAAGGGGGCGGAGGCGAAGCATGGCGACAAACGGAAGAACAAAACAAAACACCAAAAGGAAGCCAGCGATTACAAGTAGGCGTCGACAAGACGCATGCACCCAACTCCACACGTTACGCACAGAGAAGGCAGGCGTACGCCAGCCTTGGAGCTCCTGTGATGGTAAACATCGTCGTAACGGATGCGCACGCCACCTCACCAGCGCAGATGGATCGCCGCAAAAAACCCCAGGAGGAGTCACCGTCGGAAGACTTCCCATGCATGGCGGTGAGGGAGCCAGAGAAGCATTCCACAGCAAGACAGCAGTGATGGAAAGCGAAGGGGAGAGAGGCAAAGGATGAGAAGGATGGAGGGGTAAACAAACCGCGCAATTGCCAGGCTAGTAAACGTAGCTGTGGTAGTAGTCGCAGAGACAAAGAAAAACTAACAGCCATATGAACTACAACACAAGCGGCCCCTGTTAAAGGCCGCTGTCGGCTGTATCGCCCGCGCGCTTCAAAAGTCACACACGCAGAGACGGTCGACCGTCATTTTCATTTCTCACAATTTTCGGAAAGATATATATATATATATATATTATTTGTGCCTTCGAGGCCTCTTTTTTGCTTTTGTTTTTGTTATTATTGCGTTTCCGCCTCTGCGACACCCGCACCTCACTTGCACGTAGGCGGGAGAACAGCAGCAGCAAGAAAAGGACTTTGCCCCGCTCTTATTATTCCTCTGCGTGAGGTCGACCGTCCGTGTCTGTCGCCGTGCGAAAACTCGGAGGCTCACGCGACTTCTCGGTCGCTCTTCCAGCACTCCGCCAAGAGGCCCATCAACTGCGAGTTCACCTGCAGACCCCCGAAGATGCGGCCGGGGCCGTCTTCAGAGGAGGCACGCGGAAGATACGCCGGCGCGGGGGCGTCGATGGGCACTGCGGCGGCGGCGGCGTCCGCCGAGGGGCAACGCGGAAGGTCGCGGTGACGCGCAGCGCCAGCGTCTGCCCGGCCGAGGAAGGAAAACAGCCTCGACATGTGCGACCCGATGCGAGAGGCGTGGGAGGAGGAGGCCGCGCCCCGCGAGGGCGTCGAAAGGAGCGACACCGACGCCCCTTCCGCCTCGGCGCACTGCCGTTGCAGGTGGCACAGCTGGCTTTGTCGCACGAGCCCGAGCATGAAAAACTCGAAAAACACGGCGCAGCTCACCGCACCGCCACTCTTCCTCTGCAGCCGCCGCGCTTTCTGCAGCGCGGAAGACACCGTCTTGTCCGGAAGCATTCTCACGACACTGAGAGTGCGTTGATGAAACGGACACACGGGCTGAAAGCCTTTTTTGAACTTCTCCACCAGAATAGGAATGAGGCTAAACCGCTTCTCCAGTCGCATGCGATCGCACACCCCGCTACGTGGGGCAATAACCAAAAGCAGATTATCTACAGAGTGCGGGGAGTAAAGCAATCGCTCCACGCGGGCCTCGTCGTACTCCTCCATGACCCACTGCACCGGAAAGGAAGGGTAGACGCATGAGAGCACCTTCCCCGCAAAAGGCACGTCATCGCAGAGGCGACTTGAAGTGCCAATGATGGCACGATGGTCTCTGAAAAAAAAGGCTGACACAATCAGTAAACACCGCGCCAGTTCTGGATCCGTGGAGAAGATCACCACACGTCCTACACGTTGCGATGAAAGCAGACAGAAGACATCGTTGCCAGGATCCGTGCTACGCGCCGTCGTGGAAGGTGCGGAGTTTGTCATGGAAGCAGAATTAAAATCTGATCTGTCCAACCGCTGAGCCCCGACAGTGGCGGAAACGCTTTCCGTGTCACCATAACTGACGATATTGTTGCTGTTGTTCCTGTCTACACTTTGGCACGGCCCCAATACCGGGGATACAATCCCGTAGTTCTTCTGTTCACCGCTGCCGCCACCGCTGCCACTGCCGCTGCTGATGTTGCCGCCACAGCTACTACAACTCCTCCCCTCCGCCGTCTCCATCCGACTCCAATAGTCGCCGTAGATGTCAACGGCCTCTGCGGCCTCCCCGACGCCGTGACGCGGCTGCTGCGCTTCCACGTGGGCTTGACCAGGGCCACACCGCTCCCAGTTCGACAGCGTCAGCAGGCCGGCAATGACACGGCTTGTGAAGGACTCACTGAAGCAGCACAAACTATGCAGCGCGCCACTCAATAAGTTCCCCACGGAATCCGTGGCACAAGGCGGTTGCCTGGCGGAGGCAAGAAAGAAACTTGAGACTTTCACGTTAGCAAGGCGACTATGCAGGCGGGGGATGGCATGATCGTGTGCGAAGGCATTGACGAGAATCGATCCCAGCGTGCGGTGCGTCTGCAACGCTTGCGAGCCTCGCTCCAACTCCGCCACCAACTTTCCCACGGCGGTCGTGGGGGAAAGCTTCAAAAAAAAGAGCTGTGTGGCCTTCATTGCAAAGCTGAGGGCGGTGTGCAGCATGTTTCGCGCCACGCTCGCGAAGTTGTTGACCAAAAACTGATGGTACGGCTTATCCGCTGGAGAAGTGACAACCAACGCCACGGCAGCGTATTTTGTCTGCATCGTCCGCAGCTCACCGCTTTCTACGGCGACGGAGACGACAAAGGTGGAGGTAATAATTAGCCGGTGGTATCGCACCTTGTCCAGCTTCCGCACCGACTCCAGGCGGGAGTTCCAGAGGGGGCCGTTGCGCGTGTAGGAGCTCTTGCAGGCAAACCCGAGCGGAAAGGCCAGCTCCTGCAGCTTCTGCTGCGCCACTTCCTCCGTGGGCCCAAAGTAGACAATGTCACCGGGGGCGTACGGCGGCGTGTCCTCGCGCGGCGGAATGCGGTTTGAGTGAAAGAGGGGAGAGCGGTTGCAGAGGAATACCACGAAGCAAAACGTGGCCGCGGCTTCCGCGGGGATCGTGCGCGGAAACGGAAACGGTGCTTCGGGTGGGGCCGCACGTGTGCCGCTGCCGGCGGCCTGCGCCGACGCCGATGGCTCGGCCGCGGCGGGAGTGGCCCCACACACTCCTCCCGGCGCGCCGTCGCTGTTCATTTCAACGCGTGGCGCCCTTGGCTGCGAGAGCGTACGCACGCACGCGTGCGTGAAGTCCGCCGCGAGAAAAAAAAAAAGAGAGAAAAAAAACAAGAGGGGAAAATGAAGGCACCCAGTGAGAGAGAGAGAGACACACACACACACAGGCAGTGGAGGGGCGACCAGGCAACTCATCCCGCACGGTTTCCTCGTCCCCCGGCACTCCGGCGGCCACGCAGCGAAGACACAAGTGAAAACACAAACACAGACGGTGTCAGCTCCCCCCACCCCCGGTAGTAAAAAAAGAAGAAAAAAAAAGGAAAAGGAACCATCCCACTCTGTCTGGATGACACCAAACAAAATCCAACAACGTCAAGTCAGTTCTTAAAGGGAAGAGTTGACCGCTTTGCACGCGGTGTCACGCGGATGGCAGCCGCTTCGTCGTCGTAGGGCTTCTTTTCCGCAGGGCTCATCGACCTCCACGCCTTCAGCAGTGCACCGTCAGTCTGGTACCTCTGCTGGTTCTGGTTGCAGAAGAGACGAAACGACGTCATGGGGCGCCGGTACGACCTCGCCCGCTTTCCGTCGTCGCTCCGCGCATTTGCCGGTGCCGCAGAAGCAGGGGCGTCTCTGCCCTCTCCGCAGCCTGGCGCAGGCGTCGGCGCCTTTCGCGAGCTCGATGCCACGGGTCTCCCCCGGCCCCTCCGGGGACTCGCTGAGGCATCCCCGCCTGCCACAATTGGCGTCTTCGCCGCCGCCGCCGCCGCCGCCGCCGCCGCCGCCGCAAACGCAGTCGCGGCGAGTTCGTAGCGTTCCCGCGTTTCCGCGTCTGCGGAAAGCCAAGCCTCAGCGCAAAGGCGCCTTCTGTTGCGTCGCCCTTCCCCCTCCTCCTCCTCCTTCGCGTTCTCTCGCACCACCGGCTCATTTATGTCGTCATCCACCACGGTGCCTTGTCGAGTCTCCGCGTCGCGGCAGAAAAGCTCAAACGCCGTTGGCGCCGCAGGAGGAGAACTCAGTGCGGACGCCCCGCAGTCACTGGCAGGCGGGGGACACGCCCACCTCACACCACCTCCACCCCTACTAGCACCCGCACAAGCACTCGTAGCGGCAGCGGGAGCCGGATTCTTTGTATAACATCTGTGAAGCGCTGCGGTGTCGATCAGATTGAAACTTGCCACACCGCAGCCGGGGCAGCAAATAACGCGCTGGCGGCATCGACGGCATTGAAGTGCAGGTGCCGCTGGTGGCGGCACACCTTCAGTGTTGGCGCTGGGGTACGCTGCCATGATGACTCCCCACCCCCCGCTAAGAAGAAAAAATAAAAATAAAAAGAAGCTAGGTGGCTAAGATTATACGCAAGTGTACTTATCTGTGCGTTTCCGTGCTTGTAATATCGCCGGCTGCTTATCTCAGGGCTCGGCATAGGACCAGGAGGGATGAAAAGGATATAGAAGCCGACGCCCAAACCAGCAGTGCACATATAAACTCTCTTGCCAGCCGTTTTATCTGCGTGGGTTTGTGCCATTGAGAAAACTGCCCTGAGACCGGAGGCGGAAGTATGCAGCAGACACGCGTGCATGCGGTGGGGAAGACGCGCTCCAACGAGGCGAGAGGGACAACGGACGCAAATCAACAACAAAAACATAAAAAGGCAAAAAAAAAAGCAAGTAAGTGCTGGTAGCCACAAGTGGTCCTCCACCCCTCCACATGATAAACGCACACGCAAACTGGGATGCAGACGCCCAGGTCGTAGAAGCCCTGCGGTACGATTGATGCAGTCTCCGCAGCAGCAGCAGCAGCGCTGAATTCGTCGACCGACGCCCGTCATCATGGCCTCTTGTCTTGTTAGAGACGCAGAACGCGGGAATCATTCGCGGCCGCTGCTTCTCCCTGCGCTTCCTCAGCCAGCTCCTTCGCGGGCGGAGGGCTTGGCCCCGTCGGCTGCCCCACTGCCGTTGCGGCGGCGGTTGTCCTGGTTGTCGTCGCCGACAGGCAGCGGCGATGCAAACATCATCGCTGTGGGGTCTACGTAGCGCGACGGCCTTCGCTCCGTTGCCTGCCACACCGCATCACTCTCCGCTTCTTCCCCCTCTTCTTCCTCTTCCTCTTCCTCTCCCTCTTCTTCCTCTTCCTCCCCCTCTTCTTCCTCTTCTTCACCCTCTTCTTCTTCTTCTTCTTCACCGTTGCCCTCTGCCTTGTCGTGTGGTTGCGGCTCCTTTTCGGCCGGGAGTGGGTCTGCGAGGGCCAACGGCGGCGATGCTGCCGTTTCCGGCTGAGGGGGAGCCGGGGTCACGGCCTTTAGTTTCGTGTGCAGCAGTTGTATTTGCGCCGCCACGA
>NW_021704782.1:0-9050 GCF_003719485.1 Trypanosoma conorhini | reverse complement strand
TCGGTGGTCGCGGTAACTTCGGCGGCGGCTTCGGCGGCGGCGGTGGTGGTCGCGGTAACTTCGGCGGCGGCGGCGGTGGTGGTCGCGGCAACTTCGGCGGCAGTCGCGGTGGTCGCGGCGGCTTCGGCGGCGGCGGTCGCGGTCGTGGTCGTGGTTACTAACGAGAACTCCCATGATTAAAAAGGAAATACGTTAATGTTAAACACTTTGAGTGTGCTTACTTGCGGCACTCTCATCTGGACAAAGAAGCGAGAGAGGAACAATACATCTGTTGAATTGAGGGGTTGAGAGAGCGAGTGGGAACGGGAGCGTGTGTGCATGCGTGTTGGCTGCTCTGGTTGCTTCTTACCTTTCATTCCTCACATCTTTCCCTTTCTTCCCCGCCCGAAGACATGTTGTCCCGTCCTCTTTCCTTTTTTCCCCTCCGCTGCGTTGTGCAAAGCTAGGGAATACAAGGGCTAGCTATGCGTGGACTGGCTCGACGGACCGTTCTTTTCGGCTGCTTCAACGTTGCTCGGGACTTTCCACCAGGCGTATTTTTTATCCTTCTCATCCCTATAGGTACTGTGGTGTGCCTCCCAGTGCTGGTTTTCAGTCCATTGATGTTGGAATTGGTGTCGTACAGCACCCTGCTGCTACTCACATGTGTTGCTCTCATACTTGCCGTGCTGAGCGAATGGACGATGGTCAACTTGTTTCTCTGCGACCCCGGGTTTACCGACGACGCTGAGGCTGAGGACGTCCATCGGTGTCCGGTGTGCCAGCTTTACGTGAGGGGCTACGATCACCACTGTGGCATTCTAGGGGTGTGCGTTGGGGAACGTAACTTTGGGTTTTTCATATCCCTCTTGGCGAGTGGTGGTTTCCTCTTGTGGTTGTTTGTTGGGGTTTCCGGAGTCAGCGTCGTCTCGTCGTTAAAGCAGGCATTTCAGCATCGCCCATTTCGTGAAGGCCTGCTGCTGCTGCTGACGAGGGAGTGGTGGCTGGCTTCAAAACTGAGACTTGTCACGTTTATCCTCTTCTTCTTGTTCTGCTACGGGGCGCTGTTCACAACCCTAATGGGCGCCGTTTACTGGTTTTGGCTTTGCCGGGGGATGCATTCGCTGCAGCGGAGGCGGGACCCGGCGCTACGAATGACGGCGAGCGGTGTTTTTCGCCACATGCGGTCCCCCACTTTGGCAGGGACGGCGCTGCTGGACCTCGCCAGTGCCGAGAGTGAAATGCAGGAGAGTTCGGTCAAGGAAGCAGTGTAAAAGCACTGCTGGTTGGGGACTCTGCATCGCTGGGAAGGTGCTGCCGTGCACGTGCTGGACTTTCGTGCCCGGCTCTGAGGAGGAGAATGACACGAATCGGCAATGTGGCGGACTCACCACTTTACCGTACATGGCGGTTACTTTGGTCTTGTGGGCCTATCTCCTCCTCAGCAGTTTCTTCTAGTTTTCCATGCTTGGGAACATTGGGCAGAGACAGCCCTTTTGTGTGTCTGCTTTGCTACTTTGCTTATGCCCCTCACTTATACGCAAGCATGTCACCCTCGCTGACATCGCATGGTGTACGGGGGAACAGGCTGCTTGTAAGTAGTGGCGTGGAGTGTGCGTGGGCACGAAGGAAGAGCTGTGCGTGGTGGTGAGAGAGTAAATTTTTTTTGTTTTATGCTTAAAAGTATTATTGCATTTACGCTCTTCGCATGGAAGCTGCTCGCACAGGAGAGAAGTGGCTTTGACTTGCTTGGTGCCGTTTGTCGCCCTCGCTACGACGCCGCACAGTTGCCTCTGAGTCCGTGGGGAGGGGAGCGCCTTGCGTCCTATCCACGGCTGTCGTATGGGCGCGGTCGTTTGTGTGCCGTGCGCTGCTGTTCCTCTGTGTTGTTGTCTTGGGTGCGTGTGTGTGGAGGTGTTTTTTTTCTTTTTTTCTTTTTTCTCTCTCTGCTGCGTGGGGGCGTAGGTGAAAGCGGCGATGCAGCAGGAGTCCGCCTCGCCGCAGTACACGGCTGCTGAGAGTCTCGCACTGACGCCGTTCAGGCTGGCGGAGAAGCGCTACAAGTTGTACCGCCTTGACCGACGTGCCGCGCGGCGCCAGCCGGCGCCTGAGACGGACTTCAGCGACGTGGTGGATGTGCGGCGCCCCGACGCAAACACGCAGCGCAATCGCTCGCTCCTCCGCAGCGTCCAAACCGGCGGCGACTCGCAGGCGCGGTGCTTTGCGTTCACCGCCGTGCCCGGGCTGCTGCTCTTCCCCGAGTGCATCCCGGCGGAGGAGCAGCAGGCGCTCTGTCGGGATGCGGTGCTGAAGTACGGCGACTCCAGGCAACACCCCAACCACCTCTCAACGCACGCAACGGCGCCAAGGAGCACGACGCGGTACGAGGCGCCGATGCGGTGGGCGACGCTCGGCTTCAGCTACGACTGGACCACCAAGACGTACAGCCGCGGGCGCTACTCGCCCTTTCCATCGGCGCTGAGGCGGCGCATAGAGGAAATCCTGCGCCTGTGCGGCTCCGCCGCGGGGCTCGACGCCGCCGGCGTGTCCGCCTACGAGCCCCAGACGGCGATTGTGAACTACTTTCCGGTCGGGTCGATGATGATGGCCCACCAGGACGTGAGCGAGGAGTCGATGCGGTGGCCCCTGATCAGCATCTCGCTGGGGTGCTCCTGCGTCTTCCTCATGGGGACCGACTCACGGGAGGAGGCGCCCTACGCCTTTTTGCTGCGCAGCGGCGACGTGGCGGTGTTCTCCGGGCCCGCGCGGGTCGCGTTCCACTCCGTCCCGCGCATCATGGACGACTGCCCGCCGCACCTGCGCCCGCGCCCCGAGGGACGCGACGGCGCGCAGCCTGCGACGCGGTTGGCGCGGGACGGCGAGGACGTCGACGACGGTGACGCCTACTGGCGGGCACAGATGCTGCACATGCGGATTAACGTAAACGTGAGGCAGGTGTATGCGGACAGCTGTGAGTTTCTGTTCGAAGCGTAGGCGCAAATAAAAGAAAAAAGAACGCAAACGCCGCCGACGAGCAAAAAAAAAAAGAACATACACAGGGCAAGCATACACACACAAGGCAGCAACACCAAAGGAGAGACACAGACGGAGAGAAAGAGAGAGAGAGGGAGGGAGGGAGGGAGGGAAAGCACAAACACCGATGACTGGGTATCGCTTGTGCTACTCTGCATTGCACATTTAACGTTAATTTATTTATTTTTATTATTTTTATGCATTTATACATCTATTCCTGTCGGTGCATCATCGCCGTCATGTTAGCTTTCTCACTTTCTTTCTTTTTTTTTTCTCTCTTGGCCTTACTGGATGCCAGAGGTTACATTTGTAGGGATGCTTACCAAGTTTGACGTTCGGTCCTGTCGGGTGAAGGGAATCAGCTTCCACAAGTTTCGCCCGTGGGTGCTTTGCGGCCTGCACAATGGCACGGTGCAGATTTGGGATTACCGCACGAACACTTCGATTGACACGTATACGGAGCACAGCGGCTCCGTGCGTGGCGTTGATTTTCATGTTTCCCAGCCCTTGTTCGTCTCCGGGGCCGATGACTACCTGATAAAGGTGTGGAACTACAAGCTGCGCCGCTGCCTCTTTACGCTGCGGGGGCACATGGACTACATCCGCGTGACGTTTTTCCACCACGAGCAGCCCTGGATCCTCTCCTGCTCCGACGACTTCACCGTCCGGATTTGGAACTGGCAGAGCCGCAGCAGCGTTGCCTGCCTGCCTGGGCACAACCACTACGTCATGTGCGCCCAATTCCACCCGCGGGAGGACTTGGTGGTCTCGGCGAGCCTGGATAGAACCATCCGCGTCTGGGACATCTCCTCGCTGCGGCTCCGCAAGCAGGAGGCGGGCCTCGCCCAAGACCTGCTCGGCACGAGTGACGTGACCCTCAAGTACCTGCTTGAGGGGCACGAGAAGGGGGTTAACTGGGTGTGCTTCCACCCCACCAAGCCGTACATCGCCTCCGCGGCGGACGACCGAAGCGTGCGTGTCTGGCGCATGATGGAGTCCTCCTGCCACGAGGAGCTGCAGCTGCGGGGGCACACCAATAATGTCTGCTGCGTAACGTACATGAAAGACTTTGTCGTCTCCAATTCCGAGGATCGCAGCATTCGCGTGTGGGACGTGAAGTCCCGCAGTGCGATCATGGTGTTCCGCCGCGACGCGGACCGCTACTGGATTTTGGCGACCCTCCCCGAAAAGAACCTCATCGCCGCCGGCCACGACTCTGGGCTGCAGGTGTTTAAGCTTTTCCGCGAGCGGCCGGCGTGGGTGCTGCACGGGAAGATGCTCCACTACGTCTACGAAAACACGTTGTGCTCCCGCGACTTGGAGGCGGAGGCGGAGTACAAGTTTAACCTCGCCCCACACCTCTACCCGCCGCGCACCATCTCCTGCAACCCCGTGGACAACGTGGCCGTGCTGTGGTACGACAACGACGGCGGGATGGCCGAGGCCTTCACAATCCCCAGGCCCGGCTACGCCGTCGACGCGGACGTCAAAAAACGCCTCAATGTCACAGACGCCGTGTTCTTTGCCCCCAACAAGTACGTGCTCGTGGACAAGAACAAGAAACTGGTCGTCTGCAACTGCCAAGGGGACCGAGACAAGCTGGTCACCCCGGAGCACAGCTGCAAACGCGTCTTCCCGGGGCCAATGGGGTCGGTTTTGTGCCTCACGGAGGAGGGGATCGAGATTTTCCACATGGCTCAGCACAGCGTGACGGCGCAGGCGGCCGTGAGCGGCATCCGGTACGTCGTCTGGGACAAGGATTTCAACAAGGTGGCATTGATCGCTAAAAACGCCATCACCGTCATGACCAGGCGATTGAAACTTATAACAACGATTATGGTGTCAACGGTGCGCCTGAAGTCGGCGGCGTTTGATGAGCAGCGCAATATTCTCTACTACACCACCGCCAATCACCTAAATTACTGTAACCTTCGCACGGGGGAGTGCAGCACAATTCAGTCCATGCGGGCCCCAGCGTATCTTGTGCGGGCAAGCGGCGACACCATTTGGATGCTCACACGTGAGGGAAAGGTGGTGATGCAGGAGCTGGATAACATGGAGCTCAACTTCAAATTGAAGCTGCAGCAGCAGGCCTACCGCGACGTGATCAAAATTATTCAACGTAAACAATTACAAGGGCAAGCACTCGTGGGGTACCTGCACAAACATGGACACTCCGAAATCGCGCTGCATTTTGTGACAGAGCCCTTCACACGTTTTAACCTGGCGGTAGAGTGTGGGGCGTTGGACATCGCCAAAGCAACTGCCATCGAACTTAACCAGGCCTCCGTTTGGAGACGCTTGGCCGATGCGGCAACAACGTATGGCGACATTCAGCTGGCCCAGTTTGCCAATACAAAGACGTCGAATTACCACGGTGGGGCATTGCTGTCTTTGATTACTGGAAACATGGCGGCACTGGGTCACCTAGTTGACACAACCAACGATGACAGCTTCAAGTTACACTATGGCTTGTACCTTAGCGATGTGCAGCAACGCGTTCAGATACTAGCGAAGACGGGCCAACTCCCGCTTGCTTATCTGACGGCAAAATCAAACGGCCTCAATGATGTGGCGTCCGCGCTTTGTGCTCAAATGGCCCCCGAGGTATCTGAACGCATGCTGAGGGTTGAGGTTCACCGTGTGCCAGAACTCCCCACGCCCGTCGCCGTGACTGAGAATTGGCCCATGCTGCAGGTAGAGGAATCTGTGTTTGCGCGGCTGTTAAAGGAGCCAGGGCATTTTAACGGCGTCCAGGCCGCGCTTGGGGAGGAGGAGGAAGAAGACGAGGATGAGGGCCACGCAGGCGCTGGCTGGGACGAGGACGAGGGCGAGAACCCGGACGACGCTGCAGGCGTGGGTGAAGGGCGGGGGGAGAGGGAGGTAGAGGGGGAGGGGTGGGACGATGACCTTGAGCTGCAGATGCCGGCGGGCTACGGGGCGGACGCGGCACAGCCGGGAGCCTACGTCGTCCCAGTGGAGCATCCTCCGCTTTCCCAGCACTGGGTAGAGGCGTACTCCCTTCCGGCATTCCACGTGGCGGCGGGGTCGTTTTCGACGGCCTTTGATTTGCTGCGACGCCAAATCGGTTTGTGTGACCCGGAGCCACTGAAGCCGTACGTGATGGACCTCTGGGCCTCTGTGAACGCCTCGCGACCGCTGTGCGTCGTTCCGTCGGTGGTGTTTCCCCTGGCCACGTGCCCGCCGGACGAGCATCGGGGCTCCCGCCACGCGCCTCTGCTGCCGGAGTACATTCCGGCGCTGACGGAGAAACTTCGGGCCGGATACGGGGCGTTTGTGGAGGGGCGCTTTGCGGAGGCTCAGATCCAGTTTCTGGGGATCATGCACCAAGCCGTGTTTGCCACAATCAAGGAGGAGAAGCAGCGTGCAGCTCTGCTTGAGCTCATGACAATTGCCTCTGAATACGCGCGTGCGCTCGGCGTACAACTTCACTGCCGCAGCCTTGACGGGAGCTCCAAAGAGGCTCTAGAACTCTCCCTCTACTTTACACACTTCAAGCTGCAGCGCTCGCACCTCACCCTGGCTCTCTCCCAGGCCATGAGCAAGGCGTACAAGCTGAAAAACATTAAAACCGCCGCGGCGGTGGCCAGGCGACTGCTCGATCAGGACCCCCCAAAGGTAAAGGCGAAACAGGCATCGGCAATTGTGGCAGAGGGGGAGCGAAACCCGACAGACGCGTGGACGCTAGACTATGATGAACGCAATCCCTTTTTCCTCTGCTCTGTCTCACATCGTCCAATGTACCGGGGAACAATTGATCCAATACGCTGCAGCTACTGCCACTCTGCTGCCCATCCGAAACACAAAGGGACGGTGTGCCCGGTATGCAAAATTGCCCTTTTGGGCGCGGAGTCAGCTGGTCTTGTGAATCGAGCCTAGAGGAAGAATGTTTCTTCAACACCGCTTTTTTCTTTTCTTTTTTCTTTTTCTTTTTTTTCCGTTTTCTCGTTCTGTTTTAAGCTTACGTGTTTTATTTGTATGATCTCCTTCTCTTTGTGCGGAGGGAGCGAGAGAATTTGCGTGTGTGTGTGTGTGTGGAGTGCCGGGGACGTTCCCTGCCAGACACACAACTGCGAGAAAACCAACAAACGAGAAGGCAAAACCAACGAAGAAACAAAAATATAGGATCGCCATTTTTATTTATTTACCTACTCCTCTCTGCCTGCGTAATATACTTAGATGCGGAACGCCCCTCTTTGCGGGAAGATGCCACCCCCCGGAGGAGAAATAGTTGTTGTTTTCTCCCTCACTCTTTTGCTTTTTAGTTTTCCTCTCTTTCCTGCCTTTTATACGTGCCCGTTTTTCTCCATTCTGCCCCTTATTGGCTCCGACACTATTCCCGCTAAGAACGGCGACTGTGGCCGTGGGAATGACAGGGTGGAACCAAAAAATGGCCAGGGCGGCCTTTCGCCGCTCCAAGTTTCGCCGCCTCGCATGGGGCGACGGCGACCCGTACCCGTACACCCCGCGGGCGACGTTCCGCTACCAGTGGGACGATTGGCCCTTGTGGGAGAAAATATGGCATATCTCCATTGGCATCGTAGGCGTGGAGTTCGCCATCTGGGCATACTACTCGAAGCTGAATAGTCGCATGGATTGGGCCCGCGAAGAGGCGCTTCGCCGCATGCGACTGCGGCGTGAGGCCCAGGAGCTCATGATTCTAGAGGGGGAGACATTTGATAGTGACATCCAGCCGGACCGTAGGTAGACCACACGTCTGTAGTAGGAATTTGATAGTGGATATTGGGGTTGCGCTGCTTCGTTGTCGGTGTGTGTGTTTTTTTTTCTCTTGTGTTTCATCTTGCTATAGCCATGATTACTTCTTTGTCTCTTTTTGCGGAGCATGGGGAGCCTTTAGTTATTGGGTTTTTTTTTTGCTCTCTCTCTCTGTGTGTGTGGGGTGAGGTGAGGGAGGGGGGTAGAGCTTAGTAGTAGCTGCGTTGCCAAATAGGCAGCGACGTAGTGTCACCCATAGCCGTACATATAATTTCATTTGTTTGTTTTCCCCCCTTCAATGTAGGCGTGTTTGTTATGTGTCTTAAACCAAAACACGGAAAACACATACCGTTGCAGCGTATATATATATATATATATATATATATATATCTTGATTCACATGTGCCGCTGAAGCTTTATGTGCTGTTGCTCTATATTTCGACTGTTATTTATAACGAAAAATATCCCGCTGCGTTTCTTTTCTTTCCTTTTTTTTATTATGTTCTTCTTTAATTGGAAGGGTGGGGATGCTTCCAAGGCGCGGATTGGTATTGGGTGCATGCGGTGCACTTGGGCAGGCCGTAACCAATGCACTGCTAGAACGGCAGTGGAGCGTAGTTGGGGTGGACGTCGTCCCAAAGAATTCTCCAACAAACTCCTACGCACACGTCGTTTTGAACGCGGCGGATTCCGCGGAGACCCAACAGGGCGTCATACTCGGCGCCGTTGCGAGTGGTGCGGTGCTGAATGCCGTAATCAACGTTGCCGGGGGGTGGGCAGGCGGTGGTGCCGCCGACAGTGCCTCCTGCTGTGCAATGGAGTCCATGATTCGTCAGACTTTGTTTTCCTCCATGGCTGCTGCCCACGTGGCTTCCCAGCGCGGCGGCAAGAGCTGTCTGCTGCTACTGCCAGGGGCGGCCGCGGCCCTCCGCCCAACTCCTGGCATGTTGGGTTACGGGGCGGCGAAGGCGGGTGTGCACCACTTGACGAAGTCTCTCGCTGCTGGCCCGCAACAGCTACCGGAGGGGGCGTGCGTGCTGGCTCTTCTTCCCACAATTCTCGCCACCCCCGCAAACAGGCAGGCGATGCCTGACACCGACACGAGTTCGTGGACGCCGCTTGGAACCGCGGCGGAAATTATCGCGGAGTGGGCCAACGGCGTCAATCGGCCGTTGAGCGGCTCCCTTGTTCTTCTCAAAACAAGCCACGGGAAGACGAAGTGGATAGTTGCAGAATGACGTGGGGAGAGAAGTAGTTCCTTCCTTTGAAGAGAGAGAGAGAGAGGAGGGAGGAGAAGAAAC
>NW_021704769.1:5846-9329 GCF_003719485.1 Trypanosoma conorhini | reverse complement strand
CTTGTAGAAGGCACACCCCTTTTCTCACCAGTTTCTTCTACTTCCCTGTTTGCCCTGACAGCCATCGTGCCGTGCAAAATACGAGAAAATGACGAGCCAAAAACCAGACGAAGTAAATGTGAATAACATCTCGATGTGTAATGCACCATTAGCATATCTGGGTTCATTTTCTCTTTTATTAGTATTTTATTTGGTTTGAAAGCGTTTGGGGTAATGCGCCACCAAAAAGGGCGCCGTTGATTATAGCATTTTTTTTTATTTTATCTGTATGTGCATCATCGATTACTTACTTTTATGTTTCCAGTTGTTGCCGCGTTAGAAAGTGACGCGGATGCGGTTGTTTCTTTGGCGTCAAAGCCACTAATCCCGTACTTCTGCCACTACCTTCTTCGTGGGGATGCCGACTGGTGCGGGGCCACAACCGGGTGCCAATCCGTATGCTTAGAATGGGCCCGTTTATAATCGCCCCATGCTTTCTGAATACATTCGTCTGTACTTGTGGATGAGTGCTGGATAAAGCAAGTGCCCTTTTGGAGGGGGATGCTGGGCGCATTGGCCCAACATTTGACCTTTTTTTTTTATTGTCATTTTCTATCTTTCTCTAGGAATATTTTACCCCGCAATTTTTTAGGTGCATTTTTGTTTGTTTGTGGCGTATTTTTATCTGATGCTCAAGTTGTGGGGCGATGATTTGCGCTCTTGAGTAGGACATGTTTTTTTTTCCTGGTGCGTTTTTGTTGGTCATGCCATGGGGCGTATCTGTGAATGTAGATACACAGACTTATGGACGCGTTATTTACAATGATTCTTTCCCATTCTCCCCCGTTTCCGTTTTTCTTGTGCTGCTGAGGCGTGGGATGGCGGTTGCCTTCTTGTAGTATAGTTAGGTCTCCTCTGGCGTGGCCCTCCCTGTCGTGAAGGCACGAGGGCTAACTTTTGCTTCTTCCTGCCGTTTCCTTCGAAACGCAAGATATATATATATATCGTCAGTGGGTGTTCGGGAAATGTCTGGGAATCTATACAAGCGACAGGAGAAGTTACGCCTCTACCGTGCCCTTCTTAAAGGGGCAAATCGGTTTCCGTTACGCTCTCGGCGGGATATCGTGACGGAAGAGGTTCGGGGAGCTTTTCGGAATTCTCTCAATGATTCCTTAACGATGAAGGAAATGGATTACAAGCTTCTTCTTGGGTGGGAACGAGCCGCGGCTATTCAGACGTACGCGCAGAACATGTACTGGTTTCATTCCAGAGATGAGGTTTCGAAGGAAATGCTGCACCACTCTCTGGAAAGGGATCGTCAGCGTATTAGGGAGATGGAGCGGTGCAACGCCGTGGGAGCCGCGGAAACGAAAACGCCGGAGGTGACTGAGTTTAAGTCCTCGATGTACCATGTGCATCCGGACTACCACGCGAAGATTGGGCAGAAGCCGCTGACGCATAGCCGTGATATTTGGAGAGCGCGCGGACAATACGGGTCTGACATTGGCGGCCCCAGACAAAAGTTCTACGTCCGTCGCTTCAAGGCTTTATTTCCACAGGGTTGGTGACTACACCAAGCTGTGTGTAGATTGTTGTTTTTTTTTCTTGTGGCGGGGCGGAGATGCCCTTTTCTTTCCTCCCCTTGCTCGGTACGCGCCTGGTCGTGTATGACCTTTGATTTCCCCTTTCCCCTGCATAGTCTCCCCTGTCCTACCGTCACCGCGGGAAGGAGGGATGCGAGGCCTGTCTTGTCGTCTTACCTTGGTTCCTCTCCGACACCGCCAAATGGGCACCTGGGCCGCCTGAAAAACTGCACTAAGGGGAAGCAGCGCACTCACAGCGAAGGTGGGGACGGGAGGGAGGTGGAAGTGTGAAGGGAGCTTTCAGGCAAAGCTGCATCAGTGCATGGTGGGCTTGTGTGGCTGATAGGCCCAAATGAGACCATCTGGTGGCATGAGTCCCACGAAAAACAGGCATGATGGGTCAACGGGGGCATCAGTTGCTGCAAACGCTGGAGGGAGTGGAGGAAAAAGGGCTTTCACCGCGACCTCCGGCGGCGCGAGGCAGACGATGACGCGTGGATGTAAACTGATTGCACCGGCTCAGGTGGGTGTGCGGTTTTTGCCCATTGATGAGGTTTGCAGTTTCTCCGTTGGCGGTGATGATGGTGGCGCCGCAAAAGACGTCAAGGCGGAACAAGGTTTGGGGTTCCGTGCCTTGGGCTTGGGATCTACTAGGGATTTATCGCTACTGCACCTGCAACAAGTCCCAGCTAATGATACTGTGTCCATGTCGTCCCTGCCGGATTCAATCACCTCATCAGGCTTCTTAAGTGCGCTTCGTTCCGCCGTCTCGTATACATTGGCGGGTGACTCCATTACGTCTGGCCCCGTAAAGCTCCGAGAAGAAGAAATAGTGGACAAGCATTGGCTGGATCTTCTTAAGTTGTGGCCACTCGACCTTGCAGCCTCTGGGTACGCGGAGTGGTGGTTGCGGCATCCTCGATGTCGAGCGGATGCCACCGATTTATTTAAGGAGCTCCTAAGGCGATTGGAGCGGGAGGAGCGTCTTTGTAGGAACTACAAAAGGGATTTTAGTCGGGAGGAACCGAACTCAGATGCCTTGCAAGGTGCCTTGGGTATGTTGCAGTCCATCTCTGCCGATCCCCCGTCCTCCTTGAAGGGGATGTTCAGGGACCCTTTCTATCATCAGCAGTTGTTTTACTTATCCTGTCGTGTTGGAGCTCACGCACCTTCGTCTTGGTATGGGAGGAAGCAAAACACAGGAGTGCTAGCAGCATGCCTTTCCCTTGCAGCCGCCACTGCCCAGCAGATTAGGGGGGACCAGTTGCAAATGCGGCATGATTTGATACGTTTCTTAGGAAATGTGCAGCGTGAGTGGCAGAGTCTCCTGGAGTTGCGCCCGGATGAGGTGACGCTGCGTCTGGAGTTCAGTCGCGTAAGGACCCGTTTGACATGTGCAATGGAATGACGTTTGTGTGTGTGTCTGTTCCGCCCGGGTGCGCCGAGAGAAACGTGTGTTGTTTCAACTATGAATTGCATGCCAGGGACTGATGGCTGACTCTTGCGCACGCGTACGATTTGTTTGTTGGCTGTTTCTCGTTTGTCTCGAATGCTTCTGTGCCTGGCCGGACTGTGCATCTTTTGTTTTCTCTTCAGCTCCCTCCCTGCACGGCGTCACGCGGCACGGGTTTGTTTCTGCCACATGCGCCTTCGCCGGAGGGGTACGGCGAGGAAGGCGCTCGCCCGTGTGTGCCCGCGCGTCGTACGGCAGACGGTTCTTCCTCCTCATTTACTTTTTTTTTTGTGCAACTGTGGGCCACTGCGTCGGTGTATGCGCACAGTAATTGTTTTTTTATTTTATTTTATTTTGTGTGCATGCATTGATCCCCAGGCGGGGACCCTCTTTTTTTTTTCTTGGGAGGCCGCCAGGACTGTTTTTCCCCCGCACCTCGTTTTGCCGGAGTACGGCAAGCCGCTTGAT
>NW_021704769.1:0-5631 GCF_003719485.1 Trypanosoma conorhini | reverse complement strand
TATTTTGTTTTCTTTATTTTTTTAGGGACGATAGAGTAAGAAACCATTCCTGTTGATGCTCTGTAATGATAATTCTTCAAAAAAAGCGAAAGCAGCTGGGAATTGGAATTTTCCCAAATGGAGTGGGTTGTTGTATGCCAGTTTGTTTCCTAGTGGCTTCCTTTTATTTTCTGGGGGTAGTTACAGGTTTCTGGCTTCGAACTCGGTTAAGATCCATGATGGAGACAGGACAACGCTTCTTGGCTTGTAGGTTCCACAATCCGGCGTGGTTAGAGCCGCTCAACCTCCGTGGGGCTGTCATGTCCGCCACAACCGCAGATACTATGAATAACATCAGCAGTTTTAAAAGATGTGATACTCTCGAGTTAATATCACGTAGTAATTACGCACTATTGTACGACAAGAATCTCAGAATGGCCTTGTGGTGTGGTTTTTACTTGAATTCACGAATGGTGAGGGCGGCGCGTCTTCAGCGCAAAACACATGTTTGTTATACCGACAAGACCCTGCCAAAGGAAATTCAGGTGCAATCGAGTCACATGCAAAGACGCGCGTACGACAAAGGGCATATGGCCCCACTTGCATCTGTGGCAACGTGTGTCACCACTGCTTTTGAGGCTTCTTTGGTTTCCAATTTTGTTTTACAACATAAGGCACTTAACCGAGGAATATGGAAACGATTAGAACACCTTTCACGCTGTTATGTGGAAGGCTACGGTTTCTCGGCCTTGGGCGAGCTATTTACTGCGAATCAATATGATGAACCGTTGCTTCCATTAGCAGGGCGAAATACTTGGAATTCTTCTAGGTGTCTAGCGGTATCAACGGGTGTTTTGTTTAGGAGTGAAAAAAATTCCCTAAATTGCTTGCTTCAACAAGAGAAACAAGCTGTTCCTATTCCAGATGAGTTATATATGGCTTTATGGGACGTTCATTCGCATCAGCATATTGCTTTTATTGTACCTAATGATGAAACTGCCGCCATAAGATCGTTAAAGCCCAAACGTTTACATGCAAAGGGACAAAAAGGGCGAGTTTCCCCTGTAAAGAAAACTAGAATTAGAGGGTTTGCACCGCTACACAAGCATATTCAAAATCCTTTAGATAAAACGGATCTTTCTGATATAAACCGTTTTCGTGTAACACTAAAAGAGTTGGAGCATCGCATAGCTCTGTCGGAGCGTGTTATCGCGGAAAAGCTGCTTTGTATACCCCATGGTGCGCGAGGAATAGAATCTATTAATGCTACAAAGTGCTTGGGACGAAAAAATTGTGTCGTAGAGTATCAAACACCACCTGTAGAGCTATTTTCTCTGCAAAAGAGAAGGCGGGCTTGGAAAATGGCTTTTACCCGGTCGTTTTTGTTTGCTTGACTGCCTTGTAAACCTAAATCAATGATTTTTCCTGCCAAATTCACTCCCTTTGCGCGTAAGTTTCAGGAATAACAAAGACGAATGATCTGTTTTCATCAATACTTGAATGCTGAAAAGTTAGAAATGTAACTCTGCGGCATATATGTATATATATAATTGGTGGGACTTTACTGGCGCCTCAAAGTTATTATTTTGTATTTGTTGCGCGTAATATTAATGATGGTAACAAATTTGTTTTCCACTTTGTATAGTTATGGAAAAACAGGGTTGTGCTGGGTGGGGAGCGGGACGCGGGAATTATTACTATTATTATTATTATTTTCTTTCTACGGACTCCATCGTATGTCACGTTCCTTTTTTTAATTTGTCTTTTGCTTTATTACTGGTTTCATTCCCGTGTTTGTTTGCTTGTTTTTTTTTTATATAACATTGACCGGCTTTGGTGATGCAATTGTGTTGCTTTTTGAGTTGTTATTGCCCTTGTATTTTGCAGTTTGTTTCCAGATAAACAGTTACTAATAACGGGACCTTGCGCCGGCGTGCGTGTACCCTTAAGTTGTTGTTGTTTTTTGTTTACTTGTGGTAGAGCCCCACTTTGTGTAATTTTCCCTTCCTCGCTCTTGTCTTGTCTTGTTCTTTTTGTTGCTTTTTTGTTTTCATCCTCTGTCCTTCTGAGTTAGAAGTAAAAGCGAGCGAGCGAGCGAGGAAGAAAGCGAAAAAGAAAAAAAAAATTACCAACAACACGCATATATATTTATTAAAGGCAGAGAGAAGAGGGAAAAATGGCGCACGCGCGAAACATTCTCCCTGACGATCCCACGCCGCACCATTACAAGGTCAGCATCTTGCCGGACTTTGAGGCTTTTTCCTTCACGGGCCACGTTGATATACAGGTGACGGCAAAAAAAGCTCAAAAAAGTATCACTCTCAACTACAATGAGTTATCCTTCGTCAAGGTGACTCTTACTCGTGCAGGGAAACCCTCGGAAGTGGAAACAATTCCTACAGAATCCATTCTTCTCGACGCAGCGGAAATGAAGGTGACATTTCCTCTCCAGCAATCTTTTGTTGGAGAGGCCGTTCTCTCAATTGACTATACGGGATGTATCAATGACAAGCTAGCTGGCTTTTACAGGAGCAAATACACGGTCAAGGGAAAAGAATGCTACATGGGCACCACGCAGTTCGAGGCTGTGGATGCACGTCGTGCAATCCCTTGCTGGGATGAGCCGGCAATAAAAGCGGTGTTTGAAATGATTATTACCGCTCCGTCCAATATGATGGTGCTTTCTAATATGCCACATCAGCATAAGGAAGAGGTTGGTGATAAGATTCGTTGGACGTTTAGTCCCACCCCTAAAATGTCAACCTATCTACTTGCCTGGACGATTGGTGAGTTCGAATATATTGAGCGACGCATTAAAAAAACGCATGGAACCGAAAATGGTCAGTCGGAAGACACACTTGTGCGTGTTTTTACGCCTGAAGGGAAAACTTTCAAAGCTTCTTTTGCCTTGGATGTTGCTTGCAAAGTATTGCCACTCTATGAAGAATTCTTCGAATCCAACTACATATTACCCAAAGTTGACCTTCTTGCCATACCTGACTTTGCTGCGGGTGCAATGGAAAATTGGGGTCTTATCACCTACCGTGAAACAACTCTTTTATGTGATGAAAGCTCAAGTGCATTTCATCGTCAGTATGTTGCTATTGTAGTGGCACACGAGTTGGCGCACCAGTGGTTTGGTAATCTTGTGACAATGCAGTGGTGGAAAGAACTTTGGCTTAACGAGTCTTTTGCCACTTACATGGAGTATTGGTCTATAAACAAATTGTTTCCTGATTGGCATGTCTTTACACAGTTTGTACATGAGGAAATCACGCAAGCTTTTAAATTGGATTCGTTACGAAGCTCGCATCCTGTGGAAGTGGATGTTCAGAATGCAAAGGAAATTGATGACATTTTTGATGCAATCAGCTACAGCAAAGGTGGGAGTATCGTCCGTATGGTGGTTAACTTTATTGGAGAAGCTGCCTTCCAGAAGGGTATGACTGCGTATTTAAAGCACTTTGCATATGGAAATGCCACAACAGAAGATTTGTGGAACTTTTTGGGGAAAGCAGCCGGAAAGCCGTTGGCACCTATCTTGGAGTTTTGGACGAGTAAGCAAGGCTATCCATTTCTTACGGTTACCTCTTCGCCGGATAAAAAAACACTACAAATAACCCAAAATCGTTTTCTTGCCACTGCCTGCGCCTCTGACAAGGAGGACGAAACTGTCTGGAAGATCCCTTTGCTGCTTGCCACACCAGAACATGGTGTTCAACGTCATGTTTTGGAGGAGCGAGAAAATTCTTTGCCGTCCCCACATCCTTCATGGGTGAAAGTAAACAGTGACCTCTCCGCATTTTGTCGCGTGTTGTACGGGAGTGAGGATTTGCTCCAAAACTTACTTTCTGCTCTGGCGATGAAAAAACTATCTAACATTGATCGACTTAGCATTATTTCTGATTATCATGCCTTTGCCCGCGCTGGATATTGCAGCGCGGTTAAGGTGTTGAAACTACTTTCATACTACGTGGAGGAAGACGATTTCACAGTATGGTGCTCTATTATGGACTTTGAAACCGAATTGAAAGTCGTTGTGGCGACTCAAGGCAAGGAAGCTGTAAACGCGCATAACGCTTTCTGCCGAAAATTGTACTCCCGTGCCATGAAGAAAGTTGGTTATACCTTCAAAGCTGATGATGATCATAACGTGGTACAATTGCGCACCGCACTCTTCTCGCGCCTTGTGGCCGCCGAAGATGAAGAAACTATTGCACACGCCCTTAAATTATATACAGAACGCCACACGACGCCAATAAATTCAGATCTTCGCTCCGCTGTCGTCAGTGCCTTTCTTAAGCGGAATGACAGAGCTGCGTTGGATGAGGTGAAGATGCTTGCCGAGACGGCCTCGGATGCGATGGAACGAACACACTATCTTCGTGCAATGGCTTCTTCAAAGGTTGATGGCTTGGTGACTGAACTATTTGAATATGCCCTTTCTGGCAAGGTTCGCAGTCAAGACATTGCTTACGTCCTTGGCCCTCTCGCTGCTAATACGGAGACGTTCAAAGCATATGCAAGCGAACTCAAGCGCATGTGGCCGGCGCTTGGAATGAAACTCCCCGGACTTATCCTAGGTCGCGCACTAAAGTTACTTGAATATGGGGCTGAAAATACCGTGGCAACTGACATGGAAGCCTTCTGGAATAAACTTGACGAGAATGAAAAACTGGGTATGTCGCGCAGCTTCCAGCAGGGAGTTGAGGGGATGCGCAACAATGCAGCCTGGGCCTCCCGTGACGCCAAGGAGGTGGCAGAATTTTATTTTGAAGCCTAGATGTAGGCGGTTTTTGTTACCCCCACTTTCATTCCAATTCTCGCTTAAAGGGAGTATTTGAGTAGCGCCGTGCCCTTTGCACTGTTCTCATCATGGTTATTTATTGATGTTTGGCGTTGCATGAGGAAAGAATTTGCGAACAACACTAAGAAAAGTAAAGATAGCTGATAAGAATACAAGCGAAGAAACAAGGGTGGAAGCGTAGAACCATCGACAACTTTTTTTTTTTTCAATTGTTCATCTCAAAGGAATGCGAGTCTAGATGGGGCAATGCAGGCGATAGTGCAACGCTGTGCATGCTTTTTATTTTGCATTGTTTCTCGGTTTTACTCATTTTTATGCGAGCGCGGTGGAAGGTAGGGGCTGGATATTATTACTATTTTTTTTTGTGGCCTTCCTTATCCCTATTGCTCTACTTCCGCCATTATATTCCACGTGGAGGGATGCCGACCGGTGCGGGGCCGCAACCGGTGCCAATCCGTATGCTTAGAATGAGCCCGTTTATAATCGCCCCATGCTTTCTGAATACATTCTCTGTACTTGTGGGTGAGTGCTGGATAAAGCAAGTGCTCTTTTGGAGGGGGATGCTGGGCGCATTGGTCCAACTATTTTACTTTTTTTTATTGTTATTTTCCTTCTTTCTCTAGGAATATTTTACCCCGTAATTTTTAGGTGCATTTTTTTTGTTTGTGGCGTATTTTTATCTGATGCTCAAATTGTGGGGCGATGATTTGCGCTCTTGAGTGGGACATGTTTTTTTTCCTGGTGCGTTTTTGTTGGTCATGTCATGGGGCGTATCTGTGAATGTTGATACATATACTTATGGACGCGTTATTTACAATGATTCTTTCCCATTCTCCCCCGCTTGC
>NW_021704781.1:0-9112 GCF_003719485.1 Trypanosoma conorhini | reverse complement strand
GTTTGAGGTCTTTGCGCCCAACTTCGTCGTCGCCAAGAGCCGCTTCTGGCGCATGATGCGGAGCAAGAACAAGGTGAAGTCGACCCACGGCGACGTGCTCTCCTGCAAGGTGGTGAAGGACCGCAAGCTGGCGGCGCGCAACTACAGCGTCGACATCGCGTACTACAGCCAGCGTTGCGGCTACACGCACATGGTGAAGGAGTTCCGCGACGTCTGCAAGGCGGGGGCGGTGAGCCAGGCCTACCACGACCTCGCCTCCCGCCACCGGGCGCGGTACAGCAACATTGAGGTGCTCGGCGTGAAGAGCATCCCGAACCACCAGGTGAAGCGGCTCAGCATCGCGGAGTACCACGCCAGCAACCTGTCCTTCCCGCTCCTGCACCGCCGCGTCAAGGCCCCGCGCAAGGACCGCGTCGTCTTCGTCAAGAAGAACACGAAACGCGCCGTCGTTGCGTAGTCCACGGCTATCCTCCTCTGCGCAGCATTACATTTTTTTCCTACTGGTGCTGCGGCCCTTTTATTTGCTTCGTAAAAAAAAAAATACAACTAATGAACGGCCTTGTTGCCCCTGTTTTTATTCTTGTATATTTGCCGTGTGCTCCATCTGCTCCTTCTTTGGCCGCCGCCGCCGCCGCCGACTTCGGAAGTAAATTGCCGCATGCACGCGCTCGCTCGCTCGCTTTCTCCTTCTTCACACAGTCTTTACCCGTTAGCATTCTTAGACGCCGCCGTTGGGCTCGAGTGTAACCGAAATAAATAACGCACAACGCTACAAAAAAAAAGGATAAGAAGGGTGAAAGGCATCGTAAAATTAACGTAAAAGCGAAGGCTGTCATCTGAAGTTAAGGTGGGATCCCACACAAGCGTAGGCGGCGAGGCAGAGAGAAAGAGAGAGGGGGAAGAAAGCAGGAAGAGAGTTTCTGTGGGTCGGGTGCTTCTTACACTTTTAAATTTGCGTCAACTAGAAGGGGGAAAAAAAAACGATTATTAATTGCGGTGAGTCTCGTCCACGGTTCTTTGCTGGCGTGTGTGCCTGTGTTTCTTTTTAAAGTTCCCCTTCAGTTGCGGTGCTTGCCAGAACACGTTGGGCACTGTGTCCCGCTTGGCGTCCCCCGTTTGCTTCGGCGCGTTGTGCTTGTTTTCCGATTGCCCACGGCCGCCGCGGCACAATGTCCTTGGGAAAGGTATGCATTTATGCTGATGATCCGGGCAACGCCTATCCGCTCTACGCCACCACACCGGTCCCGCCGAAGAAACCCGGGACCGTGCGCATTTGGGTTGACGGCTGCTTTGACATGCTGCACTTTGGACACGCCAATGCGCTTCGCCAGGCGGCAGCCCTCGGCGACGAGTTGTTCGTCGGCTGCCACTCGGACGCGGAGATAACCCACTACAAGGGACCCCCGATTATGCGGGAGGAAGAGCGTTACGAGGCGCTGCGTGCGTGCAAGTGGGTCGACTTCGTGGTGGAGGGGTATCCGTATGTGACGCGGCTTGCGGACATGGACCGCCTAGAGGTTGACTACGTTGTACACGGCGATGATATTTCTGTGGACCTTAACGGTCGTAATTCGTATCAAGAGATCATCGATGCCGGACGCTTCAAAGTTGTAAAGAGAACAGAGTGTATCTCCACCACGGATATTGTGGGGCGAATGCTGCTTTGCAATCCCTGTGGCCTATTGACAGCGGCGGAGAAGAAGCTGCTGGAAGATGAGGCAGCGAAGCATGTTGGCTTTCGTTACTTAACGACATCGCGAAAAATTGCTCAGTTTAGTAACAATCGTTCTCCAAAACCCGGCGATCGTATCGTCTACGTGGATGGAAGCTTCGATTTGTTTCATTATGGCCATATCCGTGTCTTGCAAAGAGCACGTGAACTAGGCGACTACCTTATTGCCGGCATCCAAGACGATGGTGTCATTCGCAAGGCAAAGGGAAAAAATTTTCCAATTATGAGCCTTAACGAGCGCGTTCTTGGCGTGCTGGCGTGCAGGTACGTGGATGAGGTTGTTCTTGGTGCCCCCTACGAGGTGACGCGCGCAGTCATTGACAGCCTCGGCATCACCGCCGTTGTTGGGGGCAAGACGTGCGACGCGTACGAGTACGGGGATGGACGCGACGCCTATGCGGTGCCCAAAGAGTTGGGGTGCTTTCATGAGGTGGATTCCGGTTGCGACCTCACCACTCACGCCATCATTGAGCGTGTTGTCCAAAATCAAGTGACTTTTCTCAAACGACAGGCCGCAAAGCGGCTGAAGGATGCCACGGCCGCTAAAGATCAACTGGGGCTGTACAAAAATGTGAGAGAGGTGTAGCGAGGCGAGAAGCGGGGAGCCGAGGGATGCCGCCGGTGGAGGGGGAACTAGCAGAATTGGACGCAATGCGCTTTTATTGCGGCCTTTTTTTTCTTGCGTGCCATTGTTTTCTTTTATTTGTGTGTGTCTCTGTGATGGGACGAGTACCTTCACACGGGAGGGAAGACTTCTGACTCACACACAAAAACGCTTGAAAGCTGCTTCCGCACCAAACACAGACGCACACACACACACACACACACACACACAACAGAAAACGATAAATGTCTTCACTGCTTCGCTAACTTATGATTCCTGCATTATCGTGTTTAATTACAAGACGTTAGAGGTTGATGTGACGTCAGAAACGCCCAAACGTACACCCAAAGATGGAGGGATGTGAATGTTTGTGTGCCTTTTTTCCTCATCACTCAGGGCTCCGCAAGGGAGAGGATGAGCGGGAAGAGGAGTTCTGTTTCTTTCGTTATGCTTATATATATTTTTATATACATTTTGTTTTCGTACTTGTATGCATGTAATTGCTTTCTTGACTTTTCTTTTCCTTCCGGACGGAGACAGCGAAGAGCGGCCATTGAGCTGCTTCATTCAAGCTTTGCCCGCTTTTCACTTTTGTCGTCTCCCTGCCTCCTCTACTTCGTTCCGATCCCTCTTTTTGGTAACTTGCTTCTGCCAAAACATCTGGATTCTGCGTCTGCGTGCCACAATCACTAATGCTGTGCACACCTCATCAGCTCGCAGCGAGGAAGTGTATCTCATGTCGGGGGCGCGGATTCTTCCCTACGTGGACACGGCGCCGTGCCAACGGAACGTGATTCAGGCGCGTGCCATGGTGCGCCACGAGGCGGAGTACAATCTAGGGGGAAAAACTGCGTACGAAGAGAAGCGTCGCGCCTTGCTAGAGCTCCAGCGGAAAAACATGGACGAATATAACAAATTTAGGGATGATATAAGTGTGGCTCGCAGGGAGCTTTTTCTCGCTTTAGCCTCCCAGAACTCAAATCCATCCCTTAGGAAACGGCGGCGGTCTCCAGACACTATGGTGGAGTGTGAGGTGCTTCGTTTTGAGGGGCTTCTCACGGAGTCTTTGGGGCTGGAGTTGCGCCTGCAGTGTGGAGAAGGCCAAGCCAAAGAGTGCGCAGACGCAGCGGTGGTGCTAGAGGCATTGCAGTGCACACAGGAGGCGCTGCACGCCACGAGGCGCCGCACAGAGGAGATCAACGCGCTGCGTTGCGTGGAGCAGCAGCAATTTGCAAAGCTGCTGGCCGTAAAGGAGCGAGTGGCACGCGGACGCCTGGATAAAACTCGTGCACTTGAAAAAATTCTGCGGGAAACTGAGAGAACTCGTCATCGCTCAACGCTGCTGAATTCTCTGGAATGAGGCTTGCCTCTTTGTGGAATGGTCTAATAAAAGCATGCTTCTATTGCCTCCGGTTCCTTTTCGGCAACTTACAGGAGGGGATTGTCAGATGTTTTTTTTTTTTCGTCTTAGCTCCAACCTTCCACAGGATTGCTATTCGCACAGCTTCCTCCCTCGAGAAGCGTGCGGAACGCGTGTTTGACCAACTGGAGCGAATGCGATAAAGCTGCGTTGGAAGGCGGCACAGGTGCAGTTGCGTCCTTCCACCGCGGGTGTCTGTCTCGCGAAGGGAGGGGGTCGGGCGGGAGCCAGCGACCGCCACTTTGTGAATTCACAATGAGAGCCCGGTTACCAACGAGTAATTTGTGCTTTCCTGTGTTTGCGGGTGGGCGAGTGTGTGGGGTAATTTTTTCTCTCAATTTTGGCGATGCTGGGCACACCCTGGGGCAAACTGTCACCTCCCATTTCTCCCTCTTCTCATTGTAGGATTATTGGGCAAGTTCTCGGCCAGGGGGCGATATATATATATACGGTTCGCCTCGTATATATATTTTTTTGGCCTTTATTGGCCTTTTATACACCCTGGTCACCCAAGCGACCGCAGCCTTGGGCGCTGCGGCGAAGCCCCCGCCCTCGCTACTCCCCACACCTTTCCGAATAGTTTAGACTTGGAAGTGAGCATGGACTCGCACGCCGTTGCTCCCCATGAGGACCATGAAATCGTGTTGCCTTCAGGCGACAAATTCCACGTCGTTGTTTTTGGCGGCATCGACGAGGAGTATACTCGGCGGGGGGAAACACCACCTCCTCTGCTGTTCTGTGTACACGGCGCCGGCATGAGTTGTGCTAGTTATTTTCTACTTTCCACTCATCTGATGCATCCGCAGTACGCTGAAAAGGGTGGTGTCGAGCTGAATCCTAAAGAATCCGCAGACATTGTTCGTGTGGTGGCATATGATATGCGTTGCCACGGAGACTCCACCTTCAACGGAGGTGAGGGGAGTCTCACCTTGCAATTGCTTATGGACGACTTTTTTGCCGTCATACGCACTGTGAAGAGCACCCTCTTCCCCGATACTCCCCGCCTCTACGTTGTGGGCCACTCACTGGGTGGTTCGGTGGCAATGAATGCCCTGAGTAGGTTCAAGGAACTGATGAACATGGTGGCGGGCGTAGTGCTGCTTGATGTGGTGGAGGGCACCGCGAGGATGTCGTTACGGCACATGGACAAGTTTCTTCAGAACCGTCCGCAACAATTCTCCGATGTGGCGGAGGCACAAAGATGGTTCTTGCAAAGTGGCGGCATGACAACGGCTTCAGGAGCGGCAGTAACCGTGCCCCCACTCCTGAAACGTGTGGGCGACCATTACGAGTGGAAGTCGAACCTGGAGGCCATGGCGCCTGTATGGTCTGGGTGGTTTAACGGGCTGGACGACGCTTTTGTTGGACTGCCCTGCCCGAAGATTCTTTGCCTCGCCAATGCCGAGCGCCTTGACGATGCCCTTACCGTTGCCCAGATGCAAGGGAAATTCCAGTTTGAGGTTCTCGGCGGCGGGTGTGGGCATTACGTCATGGACGACCAGCCGGCTGCTCTCGCCTCGAAGCTGCGCCGCTTCATCAAGCGGATTGAGACTATGTCGGAGAAACTACGATTCAATCTGCGGAAGGAAATCGTAGCAAGTTGAAATAGACGGGGGAGTGCGTGTGTGTGTGTGTGTGTGTTGCCGCTCCTTATTAAGGTAGCTGGGATGCTTAGTTTGCGGGTGTGCAGGTAGAAGGAAGTTGGGGAGCAACTTTTCTGTGGACTGCGCACACTTATTGCGGCAACGCCCTTTATATATTATTGTTTTTGTTGTTTCCTCCATTGCGTGGCCACTTTTTTTTGTGTTGCGTTTTTTCTTTATTCTTTGTTGGGTGTCGCTCGGCCACCTACGCACTCACCTTTTTCTTCTTGCTTCTATACAAAAAAAGCGTGTTTGTGTGTGGCTGCGTGCGCGCCCCGAACCCCCAGCGGTAGAGGCAGGGGAGGGAGCGAAGAAAAATGCCACGTGAGGGGGCAAGCGGTTTGTGGCGCTCGGAGGACATGATTCGCCTTGACGTCATCACCCAGCGGGAGGTTCTGTACGACACTGTGGTCTGCGTTGGGCTGCTTGGAAAGGCGCAGTTTGTGGATGTGAACGGCGGCGGGGCCGCCTTTACGCGGCCATACACGGCCGAAATTCGTAGATACGATGAGCTGGAGCGAAAGCTCTCTATAATCAACGTGGAGCTGGAGGGGGAGACGGACCTGAGCATGCAGGGTCCCCCCGCATTGGGTACCCCCGACCATTTAAGAAGACTTCTCTGCGGCACCGTGCTTGAGGAGGAGGAGAAGGTGGATGCCTTGCTGGAAGACCTAAAGACGGTGAATGCCTCGCTTCAGGACCTGCGACGTGAGATGAACTTCCGCCTGGAATTGTCTCTGCTGCACACGCGGCTGCAGGATCTCTTGCCATCTCACCTCTCGCAACCTTCCGATGCGCTCCTCCAGGCACCGCACTTGCTAGGGATGGTGGATGCAGCCCGAGCGGAGGTTATTTACGCAATGACGTACCGCGCAACCAAAGGCAACGCCCTCGTCGAGCTGGATAACAAGCATGCAATGCTCCTTGATCCATTGACTGGCGAGCGATGTGTTGCCAAAATCCCCTTCGCGGTATTTACCTCCTCGCCTGCGGTACTTAAGCGGGTGGAGCGTCTCATTCTCAGTCTTGGGGCGACCATTCACACCCTGAGAGAGGTCTCGGAGGCCAGGACGGAAGAACATGAACATGAAATGGGAGAGCTGCAACACATGTATGAGCGGATGCAGCTGCGCAAATCGGAGCTGCTTCAGAAGCATGCTCTCATGCATTCTACTTTTCTTCGGGTTGTTCAAATGAAGAAGCATATTTTCTTAACCATGAATTTGTGTGTTGTGCGTGGTTCGACATGTACTGCCTCTGTATGGATTCCAAGAAGGCATGAAGAGGCCCTTCGCACGGCTATAAGGGAAGCCGTGCATACGGCTGCAGGCAATGTGGCTTCCGTGGTTGCACCTCACCCTTCACAAAGTAATCCGCCTACTTTTTTTGAAACCAACAAATTCACGCGCGTTTTCCAGAGCATTGTGGATAGTTATGGTACAGCACGATACAAGGAAGTAAATCCAGGTGTTTTTACCATTGTAACCTTCCCGTACTTATTCGGCATTATGTATGGTGATATTGGTCACGGCATACTATTGCTCCTTTTTGCCCTTTACTTTGTCTTGATGGAAACCCGTTGGAGCCACTGCCACTTGAATGAAATGCTTGCCATGCTTTTTGGTGGGCGCTATCTTTTACTGCTGATGGGACTCTTCTCGATTTACATGGGGGCTCTCTACAATGACTTCTTTGGGTTCTCGGTGGGTTTTTTTTCTAGCGCCTATGCGTGGCCCCCGATTGGCGACCAAAAGGGGACCGTTCACCCACTCGGTGGGAACAATCGGACGGGTGTTTACCCAGTGGGACTTGACGTTGCGTGGACAGAGACAGAGAACAAGTTGGAATTTTATAACTCCGTCAAAATGAAGTGTGCAGTCATTGTTGGGGTGGTTCAGATGCTCACAGGAAACGTGCTCTCGCTTCTTAACCACATACACAACCGTGACCTTCCCAAGATTTTTTTCCTCTTCATCCCTGAGTTGCTGTTCCTGCTTTGCACTTTCGGTTACATGTCGCTTCTTATTGTGATAAAGTGGTGTGTCAGTTGGGAGAACACAAGTGAGGCGCCAAGTATCCTGGAAACCATGACGAACTTCTTCTTGCAGCCTGGCACTGTGACGCAGCCCCTTTATAAGGGACAGAGTTTGGTTCAGGTCATACTACTACTTACCGCCTTTGCCATGGTTCCTGCTATGTTAATTATGATGCCTCTCCTCGAGGCCCGTAAACACCGAGGGGCGTCTCGGGGGTATTGTTTATTTACGGACAATCTTTCATTACCGGTAATAAGCAGGGATACGTCATCTGTGGATGGGGAACAAACCGTTACTGTTTCTGTAGAGCATCGGAATGATCCCTCTTCAGTTGTTCTAGAAGGTGTGTGGAGAGCTCATTCAGATGCAGTTGCAGACCGGGATCGCGTTGAGGACACATCTGCTTGGCATGTTCCGCACTCTACTGCTGACGCACCTTCTCATGCTGCTGCTGCTGGTGATGTGGAGACGGGTCATCCTTTTGACCTCTCCGAGGTTATTATTCATTATATGATACACACTATCGAGTATGTTCTTGGTTGTGTCTCGAATACGGCATCGTATCTTCGTCTATGGGCCCTTTCGTTGGCGCACGCCCAGTTGTCTGAGGTCTTTTTCACCTTTGCGGTGGTAAAGACGCTTGCCGTGGACACAACAGGTGTTCTCATTGCCGCAGGCGTCGCTGTCTGGCTGGGGGTGACGCTGGCGGTGCTTGTAGGCATGGAGGCCCTTTCTGCCTTCCTGCATGCGCTCCGTTTACATTGGGTAGAGTTCAACAACAAGTTTTACGTCGGTGATGGCGTGAGTTACGAACCATTTGAGCTGCTTGGCTCTGTGGACTAGTAGCTGCGACTAGATATTCTCGTTGTTTTATGACATCTGTTGCAGCGTGAAGGTCCAGTTTTTTTTTTGTTGTGTGTGTTTTTTTTGTCGCCTTTCCTTCTTTGTGTGTTCCTATCTATCTCTGAGTTCTGACGCAGAGAAGTTGCCTCTGCGCTCTACACGGCGTTAGCGGCTCGTCTACGACGTACAAGTATCGGGCGGTTATGTACTGTGGTGTGTGTGTGTGTGCCCCGCACCGCCGGCCAGTGACCGGCGCCAAAGGAAGTAACGATGAAGTGACTTTTTTATGTGATGTATATGTATAATATATACGTGTGTGTGTCTGTGCTCTTCCTTGCATTATTTTCTTTTTACTCCTTCTTGTGCGCGCGAAGTTTAATGGTTAACACTGCAAGGAACACTAAGATGCACCAGCTGGAGGACGATGAGGGCAATAATACTTTCTTTCAGATCCCCAGCTTCTTGGGTCCGGAGGGCGCAAGAGACGCGGGTACAAACACCTCCGACATGCCCTCTTACCAGTACAGCGAGATGTCTATCGTGCCGGGGGTGACCACCGCCCAGTTGCTGAGGTCCCACCGATGGACCCTGTCACACATGCACCCCCACTCCCACAAGGACTGCGACGGGGAACTTTACAGCCTCACCCTCAGCCGCCGTCACCTGCTGATCCCGAAGGAGTACGAAAGCATGGTTATTGACGGCGTCCTGGCGTCGCTTGAAGGCTACACTTTTGGTGTTGCTGAGAATGCTGAACAGACAAAAAGACACTGACGCGCTTTCTACAAAATAGTTCTTTGTGTTGGTTTCCGTTTTTTTTTTTTTTTTNTTTTT
>NW_021704770.1:7504-9303 GCF_003719485.1 Trypanosoma conorhini | reverse complement strand
CTGCGGTCCGCGATGCTGCTGGCCGGCGGCGACGCGGTGGCGGGGCACCTGCCGGAGGCGGGCGACGTGTTCGTGGCGGGCCTTGCGGCCGGCGACGTCGCTGCGGTGGCGCGGCACGTGGCGTCGCACGACGGCGTGCGCGTGTTCGTTTCGTTCTCCGAGTTTGCGCTGCTGCACGCCGACTTCGCCGCCGCGTTCGGTGGCAGTGCGGGCGCCGACCGCGTCGTGTTTGCGACGAGCCTGCCGCACTGGGACGACGCGAACTCGACGTCGGAGACCGCCCGGGAGTTCCTTGCCGCTGTGCCCAACGCCACGCAGCGGACGCCGCTGGCGCTGATGGGCTTCGCTACCACGCAGCTGGTGCAGACGGTTCTTTCCCGCATGGACAAGGTGAGCGCTGCGCGGTTGGCTGACTTCTTCTACAAGAACGTCGATGTCACTGTGAAGGACATGCTGTACGGCCCCTTCGTTAAAGGCAAGGCGTGTACTGCGGCTGCGGCCGGCGGTGCTGGGTGCGGCAAGAACTACGGGGCGACGCGCATTTCTGTGTGGTCGCTTGCCCGTGCGCTGTTCCCCGCCGTGACCCCGACGATGGAGTACGCGGAGCCCGTTGCACGCGGACTGACGGAGCCGCAGCTGATCGGCGTCGTCGCCGGCAGCGTCGTTGGCGGTGTGCTGCTTGTGGGCGTGGTGATTGTGCTGCTGCGCTTCTGCCGCGACTCGCGCGACAACGCGAATGCGCCGAAGGAGCCGACGGACCCCGTGACGCTCGTGTTCACCGACATCGAGAGCAGCACGGCGCTGTGGGCTGCGTGCTCGCAGTTGATGTCCGACGCCGTGGCGACGCACCATCGCCTGATCCGCGCGCTGATCACGAAGTACCGCTGCTACGAGGTGAAGACGGTCGGCGACTCGTTCATGATTGCGTGCAAGAGCGTGTTCGCGGCGGCGCAGCTGGTGCGGGAGCTGCAGCAGGTGTTCCTGCAGCACGACTGGGGGACGGGCGCGCTCGACGAGGCGTACCGCAATTTCGAGGAGGGCCGGGCGGAGGAGGACGCGAATGAGGGGTACGTGCCGCCGACGGCGCGCCTGGACGCCGCGGTGTACCGGCAGCACTGGAACGGCCTGCGGGTGCGTGTCGGGGTGCACACCGGGCTGTGCGACATCCGGCGCGACGAGGTGACGAAGGGGTACGACTACTACGGCGAAACGGCGAACGTGGCGGCGCGCACGGAGGGCGTGGGCAACGGCGGGCGGGTGCTGCTGACGCGTGCGGCGTACATGGCGCTGAGCACAACCGAGCGGGAGCAGTTGAAGGTGACGGCGCTGGGCGCGGTGGCGCTGCGCGGGGTGCCGAAGCCGGTGGAGCTGTACCAGCTGGACGCCGTCCCCGGGCGCACCTTCGCCCCGCTGCGGCTTGACCGTTTGATGCCGGAACTTGACGGCGACGGCGAGGATGCAACAGGCAGTGGCGATGCTTCTGCGTCCAGTTGCAGGAGCTGTTTATCGCAGACCGCCTTCGCTGTGTTGGCTCTCTTGGGTCTGCAGTTCGGCATTTTTGCGGCCCCCCCAGCGACTGCGGGTGCTGCGTCCTCTCTGCGAGCGTTGGAGAGTCGCTGTGCCGCACGCCGTTAGAGCGGGCAACGAGGAGGACGCCTGCCGCGTGGCGATGGAGCGGCTGGCGGTAAAAATACTCGCGTGATGGAGAAAAGTTCCTATCAAACTTCAGTTGAAAGCGAACCACGTAAAACAACTATGCCACTTATGTCGTCCCTTCACGGTGACGATGGGTTGTGCCC
>NW_021704770.1:5428-7479 GCF_003719485.1 Trypanosoma conorhini | reverse complement strand
ACACCGGGCTGTGCGACATCCGGCACGACGAGGTGACGAAGGGGTACGACTACTACGGTGACACGGCGAACGTGGCGGCGCGCACGGAGGGCGTGGGGAACGGCGGGCAGGTGCTGCTGACGCGTGCGGCGTACTTGGCGCTGAGCACAACCGAGCGGGAGCAGTTGGAGGTGACTGCGCTGGGCGCGGTGGCGCTGCGCGGGGTGCCGAGGCCGGTGGAGATGTACCAGCTGGACGCCGTCCCCGGGCGCACCTTCGCCCCGCTGCGGCTTGACCGTTTGATGCCGGAACTTGACGGCGACGGCGAGGATGCAACAGGCAGTGGCGATGCTTCTGCGTCCAGCTGCAGGAGCTGTTTCTCGCAGACCGCCTTCGCTGTGTTGGCTCTCTTGGGTCTGCAGTTCGGCATTTTTGCGGCCCCCCAGCGACTGCGGGTGCTGCGTCCTCTCTGCGAGCGTTGGAGAGTCGCTGTGCCGCACGCCGTTAGAGCGGGCATCGAGGAGGACGCCTGCCGCGTGGCGATGGAGCGGCTGGCGGTAAAAATAAGTCGCGTGATGGAGAAAAGTTCCTATCAAACTTCAGTTGAAAGCGAACCACGTAAAACAACTATGCCACTTATGTCTTCCCTTCACGGTGACGATGGGTTGTGCCCACAGAGCACCACCGATGATGGAGATGGTCGCCTCGGAGAGTTTCGGTCACGCAGCAGTTTGTGCCGGACATCTTCTTTTGCGACGGAGGAGGTGTGCTCGGGGGCGGAGGATTCGGCTAGCACCATTCGCATTCGTCCTCCCGTGTAGATGCGGGTTGCCTCGTGGGTGGGGCCGCGAGCGGCAACGGCGCGGGCGTCGGTGTGACGGTCCTCGTGCCTTCCCCCCGGCATTTAAGTAAATTGTTTTTTTTAGGAGGGCTTATCCTGCGCCGCTCCCTCTCAGTGCATTTATTTGTTTTTGTTTTTGTTTTTGTTGTAATTTTGTGGAAGGTGCAATGGCCGAGGGGGCGGAAGAAAAACGTGGACTTTTTTTTTCTTGTCTGTGTGTGTTGTTTGCCCCCCGCGCGCGTTAGCTGGTCCGCTTCGTGCGGGGGCGCGTTGGGGGCCGGCGGGGGCAGTTCTGCCACCCCGGCGCGCCGGGCCATCCCAAAACGCCTCGATGTACAACTTACTTCCCTTCTGCGTGTTGGAACTAAATCTCGTTAGGATTCGAGTGGTGATCGCAATGGACCGAGCAGTGTGTTTGTTTCGCGGTCTCCTTGGCCGCGCGCGGGGCGAGAACAGAAGGCCCCGCCACAACGGCGTATTTCTTGAGTGCGCGTTTTTCCTTGTGTGTTCTTTTTTTTTATGGCCTCTCCACTCGACCTGCGCGCCATGTGCGCTGGCCGGCGGGGGTGTGTCGCATGCTGCTTCTTTTTTGCCCTTCTTCTTTTGTGTGGTGGTGGGCGGCTGCCCGGCAAGGTGCGGTAAGTCATGTCTGTGCGCGCGGGCGGTTTGCGGCCGCGGCGTCCCGGTTGACCCCGCAACTGTCAGGCTTTCGGTCCTGAGCCCCCGCGGTTGGGCAACGGCTGCGCCGCGACGAGTCCTTTTTGTTGGCCCGGCGGCCGTCGGTTCCTGGCCGTGTTCGTGGGCTGTCAGGCGGCGTCCCTTCAGTGGCGGTCGCGCCGCGGCGGCGCCGGGAACCGCGCTCCCTTTGGCGTTACGTTGCTAAACTGCGTCGGCACAAGGCGCACGACGCTATCCTGGGGGAATGCCGGCAGAAACGAAGCCGCGGCGCATTTCCGCGTGCAAGGCGCGGGCCGGCGCTCCTTGGACTGGCGGGGCGCCGCGTGTCCGCGTCGTGGCGGCCTTGGCCGGCCCCAACCCCCACGCCCGGCGAGGGAGCAGCACGGGGCGTGGGCGGGGCCTGTCGCCGGCCGCCTCGGCGAAGGTCCGGGCCAACGACCACGCGCCGGCGGGCGACCGCGCCCCCCCAACCGCGGCCCCGCCACCGAGGTCGGTTTCTTCGTCCGGCGGGTGCGCCCCTGCCTGCCCGGCGAAAGAGCGCCCGGGGGAGCGA
>NW_021704770.1:0-5270 GCF_003719485.1 Trypanosoma conorhini | reverse complement strand
TCGGCGAAGGTCCGGGCCAACGACCACGCGCCGGCGGGCGACCGCGCCCCCCCCCAATCGCGGCCCCGCCACCGAGGTCGGTTTCTTCGTCGGCGGGTGCGCCCCTGCCCGCCCGGTGAAAGAGCGCCCGGGGGAGCGAGGAGCCGGCGGAACGCCCGCGTGTGGCGCCAGGGCCCCGGGAAGAAGCCGTTTGCGGGGCGGGCGCCGGAACTTGCCGTTTCCGCGACGACGGCGGCCACGCGGGGCCGCCAGATGCCGGATTCCGGTTTCCAGCACGCGGTTTTCGTGGCTGCGGCAGGCGCGCGGCCCCACCCGCCGCCGCGTGTCTCGCCGGCCCTGTGAGCGCCGCGGGGGATGGCAATGATGCCCCACCGCGCGGGGCGACAGGCTATACGAGGGCCCCCTCTGCCGCGCCCTCGTCGTCGGGGGCCGGGGCTCCTTTTCGCAATCCGTTCGGCGGGGACGGGTGTGCTCTACGACGGCGCCTGGGAGAAAAAAAAAAGAAGGAAAACAGTGGAGGGCACGGCGGCGCCCGCGTCTCGGCGTCCCTCCGCGGCGTTTGAGGGGGGTCGGGGGAATGGGACGGTTTATCGCGCCCGGCTGGTGCCGCTTGGTTGCTCTGCGGCCCTTCCCGCGGGAGCGCCGGGAAAAAACGAGCAGCTACACCGCGCGCCGAGCGAGAACATGCACAAAGGGCCGCTTGTCAGGCAGCTCCGTCTCCCGTTCGAGGAGGACGGAGTACCCAGCACCCAAAAGCGCCTGGCGCAGCTCTCCTCGAAGAAAAAAACCGTTGATCGTTGACGGGTGCCCCGCGTCGGTTGCCTGACAGCCGTCCAAGAAGTGGCTGTATACGAGGAAACCGCCGCGGCGGGGAAGCCGAAGCAGCATCATCAAGGACGGCCGGTGCAAAAAGCGGCACACGTGTAAGAGATCTGGGCCTTCAGATCTGATAGGAAACTTTTTCTTTAAATCACAGTGTAAATATAGCACGCGCCCGCCCACGCCGTGTTTTTTACTCAGAGCGACGCCCTGCTCAATCAGCCGGGCTCTGTTCTCAATGCCGGCGACGCTCCACCCCCGGGTCGCCAGGTAAACCATGTCCCTCCCCGTTCCGGAGCCCACGTCCAGCGCGAAGGAGGGACCGCCGTTGGCCGCCTCGATCCCCGGCAGCGCCTCGGAAAGAAATGGGTTTGGCGACCAGCACATTCCCTGCGGCACCTCCCGCACAAGCGTTTCGGTGACGCGTAGCCGCCGCACCTCCAAGGACGCGAAGCGAAACCGATTCAAGTACTCCCCGACTCGATCCAAATCAATGGCATCGTCGCAGATCGCTGTGAGTTCCACGTCGCGCGGCGGCAATCCACACGAGTCGACCCGAATATCCTCCCAGGGGAAACTAAACGCCCCCTCAACGTGGCCCGCCGCGTACGACTCCTTGGCTCTTAAATCCACCACCACTCTTTTCATCCCAGCCAGTGTGACTCAGCATGCATGGAAAAAAAAAAGACAAACAACAACACGCGCGAGCCGATGCAACCGGTAATACGCCGTGGCGCTTTCGGTGCCCCCACGTGGGTACACGCATCTAACGCGCCAACCTCTTAAAACGGAAAGCAAACCGAGTAAAAATAATAATAATACAGCACAAAATAAAAATGGGGCAGAAAAAGAAAAAACACACACATTAAAGCCAAAACATTTCTTTTGAAAATGAAAAACAAAACAAAAAGAGAAAAACTGTAGGGATAAGAAGTTTCAGAGCAACTTACGAGGCAGCAATTCGCGCGTCAGACGCTGTACTCGAGTACCTAAAACCCCAAAGCATTCGGTCTTCATGGAGTTCAGATGAAACTTGTTACCCCTGAACAACCGCAAACATTCATCTCCTCAATCGTATGAACATAGGTCAAAGAAGCTACTGTGGTGAGTTTCGCGCAGTCTTCGAGAAGGATTCGCTTCAAGGTAAGGCTAGCAGACAAACCATCTAACCCTTCGTCTGTCACAGAGGTTTTACTTACATCAAGCAGTTGCAACACAGGTAGCGCGCCCAGAGCGCCCACATCACTCACCCTAACACACCCGCGGAGGTAAATTTCTTCTAGTGCCAAAACGGTGGAGAGGGATTGCACGGATGTCAAATTCAAGCAATTTTCGAGGAATAATTTTGACAGACTGGGAGATTCCCCCAAACCTCGTAGGCTAACTCCTGTTACAGCAGTCATGCTTAGATCAAGTGCGCACAAGTCAGGAAGTAAACCAAGGCCAGAAACAATTGTCAATCTATTACATCCGCGTAGTCGTAGCTCTTTTAATGACATCACAGAAGAAAGTTCAGAAACACAGGTTAAGCAAACACAGTCTTCGAGAATAATCTTCTCCAGACTCCGACTTGCAGAAAGGCCTTCCAGGCCTTCATCCGTCAATGAAGTCTTACTTGCATCAAGCACACAAAGAGCTGGAAGCAAACCCAAAACGCCAATCTCTGATATAAGAGTACATCCAGAAAGGTAAATTTCCTTTAGGCTTATAATGTAGGAGAGAGCAGAAACGCAGGCTAAGCAAACACAGTCTTCGAGAATAATCTTCTCCAGACTCCGACTTGCAGAAAGGCCTTCCAGGCCTTCATCCGTCAATGAAGTCTTACTTGCATCAAGCACACAAAGGGCGGGAAGCGTGCCCAAGGTATCAACGCTTGTCAACCGCACGCATCTGCTGAGGTAAATTTCCCTGAGTGACCGTATAGAAGAGAATGTACTTACATTTGAAAGTTGCTTGCAGTTCTCCAGGAAAATCTTCTCCAGACTACGGCTCGCACCAAGCCCAAGCAGCCCTGAATTGTTTATTGATATCTTACTTACATCAAGTGTATGCAATGCTGAAAGCAATCCCAAACTACCAATATGCTTGACTTTATGACACCCACGTATGGAAATTTCCTCAATAGACGTGATAGACGAGAGAAAGTCTATCGCAGTCAGATTTTTACAGTCTTCAAGAAAAATTTTCAGCAAACTTTTGCTTCCAGAAAGACTCTTCAGATCATTATCTGTCACAGACGTCTTACTTAAATCCAGTAGCCATAGTAGAGGTAATTGCCCAATATCACCAATTGAAACCAACTTCGAACACCCACGAAGATGCATTTCCTCGAGCGTGAGAGTGGAAGAAAATGCACCTACATCTGTTAGGTTCTTGCAATCTTGCAGAAAAATTTTCTGCAAACTGCGATTATTAGCAATCTCCTTCAGATCCTCGTCACTTATAGCAGTTGTGCTTGCTTTCAATAGGCGCAATATTGGCAAGAACTGAGAGGACATCACACTTTCATTGCCGCGGCTGCAAATTTCGCTTTCACCAAGGGTTGGAACACGTGCTAATTCACGTCTATCACGACGATAGAAGTCTGATTTGGTGAATAGAACATTATTCATATGCTTCGGGCCCGGCAAGTCAATATCTCTCTTTGGACTGCCTGTTGAAAAGGGGTGTTTCCTATGCGCTGTAATCTTTGGCAACATCAGCGATTGATGACGATGCAGCTGCGTAATACTCGTTCTTCCTTGCGGTTGCCTCCCAACTAGCACTTTTTCCTCTCAGTATATAAACATATACCTTTTCTGTTTTCTTTAATGGTAAAATAAATAACGCTGGCAAAAGTGTAGCCAAGTAGGAACTGCCTTTCTTTATCTTTTTCTTTTGTTCTTGTGCTTATATCTGAGGTAGAAATAGGGGAAAAAAATCATTAGGGAATAAAAACAATAGCACAACAGTTTCAAGATGAAGAAAAAAAATGTAGCAAGGAGTAAGTAAGCACGGCACTGGCTAAACAGGCGGTTCTCAAAGTTAGAGTCGGCTTCGCTTCCGTAGTGTTGAAGCAAAAAAAATCACAATAGTGTAGCGCTACTTCATAGACGGACGCGCGCAACGAGAAAGAAGAAAACTATAAACACACACACGTGAAATATCAGCCCTTTCTTTTTTCTCGTCCCCGGCATTTGCCTTGGAAGTTCGGGGAAATTCTCCCCGCCAGTTGGCCCAAGGACGCCGCGGGGGAAAAAAAAAAGAGAGAGAGAACCCCCAGACCACGTTGCTCACGCCCGTCGCCCCCGCCCGGTCCCGCCGCGCCCGACCGGCGCCCGGCCCTTCGCCCTCCTTTTTCCCCGACGCCCGCGCGGCAACGGGGCGTGTTCTGCGGTTCTTTTGTTTGCCGTCCCTCCGACCCGGGCCGCGGCGGGCCCCGCGTGCCACGCGGCTTTTCATCCGGGCGCCGGCCGGGCGCGGGCGCGGGCGCGGGCGCGGGCGCGGCGCGGGCCCGTTTCTGGTCTTCCGCGTTGGTGTGGGGGCGCCGCGTTTTATTTATTTATTTTTTTTCTTCCTTTTCTCTCTTTTTTTTTAGTGCCGAATAGCGCGGGGTCGCTGTTCGCGGGGCAAGGCGACGGCCGGCTGTTGTGAGGTGTTGCCTTTCTTCTTCTTTCTTTTTTCCCCTAGTGCCATCCCATTTCGAGTGTCTCCATAACAGGGAAAAGCACGCGCAAAATTACAGCAAGAAAAAAGAAGGAAATACAAATAGCATTTATTATAGCGTAGTATGGCCGTGTTTTCTTGTGTAAGATGCGGATATATGTATGAGTTTCTTGTTTCTAATAGTTACTCTCGGAAGCTGACGCTGCGTCATGATCACTGCCCTCGCTGCGACCAACTCTCTTTGTTCCGCTTTATGAGTGTCAGTGGAATGGTGGGAAGGATGCCCTTTAAACCCATTGGCGTTCCGGCACCTTCTTATGCGACGCTGTGGTGGCGGAAAAAACGCGATGGCAAAAGCGCAGCAGCTCCACTTGATGCTGTTTGTAAGGCTGATCGTTGGTAAGAAGATGTATTTGAACGGTTGACATTTGGTACGTGAACTTGTTGATTTTTCGCATCTTTTATTCACTGCTTTATCGTGATATATCTCTCTGACGTGAAATCTTATTTTATCAATTCAAAATTGATTTTTTCCCCCTTTTCCTTTTCTTTCTTCTCTGCGTATAGAATATACATCTTCTAGAGCTATGTTTAGGGGATTCCATCTGACGATCACATTCTTTGGCCTCTTGTTGATTTCATGTGGTGTGTCCGATGCAAAAAGAAAATATAAAAGGGGTGATCTTGTGCCAGTGTATGCTGACGCGATTTTTTCTTTAACGAACAAATTAGAAAAATATGACTTTTATGATCTGCCCTTTTGCAAACCAAAAAATTTAAAATTAGAGCGACGAAGAGCGTGGGAT
>NW_021704780.1:0-9118 GCF_003719485.1 Trypanosoma conorhini | reverse complement strand
GCCAGCTGGAGGTTCACTCCTTTCACACCGATCCAAGAGGCATGGACGAGTTTACCAGCGTGAGTGATGTTGGCCCCGTTGAGCTGCAGGGCATGCCCGAGCCCGTCCACCTGCTGAGCATCACTCCCAAGTCCCTGAGCGGAAGGAGGTTCCGCAATGCAAAAGTAGCATGACAAGGGGAAATTTGCAATGGGATTTTTTTGCATTAATTTCTTTTCTCTTTTTATTTTGTAATGATCGTTGCAATCAACAGTAGAAGTTTTCGACAGGCGTGCGCCGCCAGACCGGGCCTAGTGTATGGTAGCACGTTCTGTTGAACGCCCCTGTTATTTTATGTTTTGCTTGAGTGCTGTTTGCGCAGGAAAAAAAAAAATTCTTGGGAGGCATCTAGTATAATTACTGTGGTCTGTTTCTATCCTGTTTATTTATTCTTTCCCTCTGGCCCCCACTGCCCTCACGCGGAGGTGTCTGGCGGTTGTGGGGTCTTAAAGACTGCCGTTCCCTGAGTTGCCATGGAGACCATTTGCTATTGAATTTATGGGAGGATTCGTTTTGTTATAGGTTTGTGCGTAGTGTAGAATGCTTTTCCAAGTATGGGGTTCTGAACAGTGGCTTTGGGTGCGCACGGAGCCAAAGTGTATTCCCGTGTCGCTGCACCCTCTCGCAGTGTGGAGGTGAATTATCATGTTCTCATGTGGATGAATATTGTTTTTTGGAATGTTTTTGCTTATCTTTTTTTTTACTTTGTTGGCCGTGCTTGTCGTGAATTTATGTTTGTCTCACACGCATTTCATTGCAGGAAGAGGGCAAGGGAGGAGACGTGCGAAAATGGGCGGGGAATTGCGAACTGTGAAGCTTGCGGGCCCAGAAGTGTCAGACACTGATGTGGCTAATTTGTGCAGATGCGGGGCACTCACAACTGTGGAGCTGGAGAAGTGCGACAATGTCACGGATGTGAGCGCGTTGGCCGCCATCCCGACGCTGGAGGAGCTGCGCATCTCTGACTGCAGGAGGCTGCGATGCTTCGGGCCGTTGGGGCAAACACAAACAGCGCTGCGAAAATTGGTCGTGGCAAGGACGCCCGTGACCGGGGCGAAAGTGCGTGATCTGATGGAGTTGAAGGGCCTGCAACTTGTCGTGGAAAATGGCGGAGGGTTGCTGTCGTCGGTACGGCCTTCTGAGTCCCTCGTGAAGACGTCTATTGAAATGATTCGCGAAGTGGTGGGGCGGTTTAAGCCAGAGGAGGTCGGTGTTGCCTTCAACGGCGGCAAAGATTCCGTTGTCATGATGGACCTCCTTGACTGTGCGTTGGGCCATGCAATGCTGTCGAAGTTCTGCGTGTTTGTTCTTGGGTCCCCGGGGAAGGAGGAGTTTGATGAACTAAATGCCTTCAGGGAGGCTTATTTGGCGGATCGTGGCTTGACTGAAGCAAAGACTGATCGCTCGCAGCCGATGAAAGACGGTCTCGCGCAACTGAAGGAGTCGAGGGGGATCTCTCTTGTTTTCATGGGCACGCGCAGTAGTGACAGCGCGCACCAGAAGGAGAGCGTGGAGCCCACCACTGCGGGGTGGCCGGCGATGCTGCGCGCGAGTCCGGTGTTCGACTGGGGGTATGAGGATATCTGGGGGTACACCCTCGCCTACAAGCTTCCTTTCTGTGACCTGTACAAGAAGGGATACACGTCCCTCGGCTACCGAGGGGCAACCATCCCGAACTCCCTTTTGCTCCGCAGCGACGGCACGTTTCGCCCTGCCTGGGAACTAAGTGACGCTGTGGAGGAGAGAAGTGGACGCCTGGTGAGGGCATAAATGCGTTTGTTTTGTTTTGTTTTTCTATGATGTCTCCTCTATGTGGTTGTGCTGTTGCTGTTGTTGTTGTTTTTTTGTTGCGGGAGGGGAACATGAAGGGGAGAGTAGGAGACTATTGCTGATTGTTACCTCCTGCTTTCAGGAGCTTCCCCCACCCTCCTTCACGGCATCCACCTCCCCCCTGCTTCCCCGCACTATTACCACTAATATTCCCTTCGCCTGAGTGTGCGTGCCTGCGTGTGGGCCTTGACGGGCACCCCAAGGTGTATTGGTGTTCATTGCTAACCACCCTCGCACCTCGATGCTGCATCCTCCGCTGTAATTACGTTATCGTTGTACGCTCGCGGAGAAGTGCGTGGGTGGGGCGCAGAAGCAGCAAAGGAAGAAAATGATACGTAGCGGGGCCGCGTTCAATCCGATGCGGCGTACGCCGCCGCCGCCGCCGTACATCGACACTTTTGAGTTGATCCCCGAGGATTACATCAACATGACGTCGGCGGAGGGCCACAAGTTTGTCGTGCACCGGAACTGCGCCTGCGTTTCGCCGCTCATTCGGAAGTGCTTTGCCGACCACCTCGACCTCGCCCTCCCCGAGGTGAGCATCGACTGGGGGGAGGCCGACACCAGCACGCCCAACATTCACTTCCCGACACTCTCGACGCTGCGGCTGGAGGTAATTATCCAGTACCTGTACTACAAGCACCGTTACGAGGGGGAGGTGGAGGGGCGGCCGCCGTTTCACATTCCGCTGGAGGCCGCACTGGAGGTGATGAAAGTCGCCGAGACTCTTCAGTGCTGATGGTTAACACACACGCTCACACACACACGCACTTCCTTGATGTGTGCGCTGCGTCTTACCAGCAGTTACGATTCAGTCAGAAGAGGCTCGAAACAGGAGAAAAAAAAAGGGGGGAGAGGGGACGAACGCATGGTCGCGGCTCGGTTGCTCTGACATGGTTGTATGGGCACTGTCCCTTGGCTTTGGGGAAGAGAGGAGGGGGCTATGTGACACGTACGGGCGACGATCCTCAATTTTTTTTTCCTTGTGAGGGCCTGCAAGGAGGAATGCCCTGTGGCTTCGTTTGAGACGTTGGTCTATTTGTCTTTATATATATATATATATATGTATGGGATGCCCGTCGCATTCCCTCTTTCTGGCGTGCTTTAGATGGAGAAGAGTTTTGTGTGCTGCTACTACATTGCAACTATTTTGTAACCTGCGTGTATGTTGTCCGCGGCACCAGCAAGATGTCTTCTGTTCCTTGATTGCCGCAGCTGCATCGTGACTGTTCTCCCTTTCCCACACGTACACACTCGGTCTGTGTGAAGGAGAGCTGTGTTTTATGGGCAATGTCAAAAAAGGCGCGTGCCCCGCCGCCACCGGAGCAGGCCGTCGCCGCTCCGATTGCGTTTGACTGCTCCTACATGGTTTGCCTGCGCTCTGCGGATGGACGCCTGTTCCTGGTGGATCGCAACTGCGCCATGGTGAGTGCCGTGATTCGGAGTGCCATGTGGAAGGGGCGGCGCGGCAGCGACAGCGTCGGCGCCAATGGCGTCACAACTCTCCCATACACATGTGTGATGACAACCATTGGGACCGAGAGCTACGAGACGATCGCAGTGGATGAGGTGGGCGGCGATCTGCTGGAGCTCGCGCTGGAGGCGATGTACTTTAAGTACCGCTACGACGGCGACCCCGAGCGGCGTCCACTGGAGCCGCAACACACCCCAGAGGAGCGGCACAGGCTGGCGGCCCTGAGTGTGTTGCTGGATATGTAGCTAGGCGCCGCAGGGGCGGCGACGGCTGGCAGGCGTCAGCAGCGATAAAAGGACTCTGAAGACGCCTTGTATCACCGTTCAACTGTCCCCCGCTCGTTGCTACTGCCGCAAACTTATCCCTTCTCTTCTTTGTCTTTTGCTCCCTCCTCTCAGGTTCTTCTTTGGATCGTGTGTTCAGTTAGCCAGGCATGCATGAGAGCACGGCGGAGCACTTCAACGCGGGCTCGGAAGAGTCCTCCCGGGGAGACGAGCAGAGCATCTCCTCCGCCGCGGATGCCGACCTCGACTGGATTCCCGGGGAGGAGGAGGAGGAGGAGGAATTGAGCCACTTGGATCCCGCAGATGATGATGTGAGGGAAGAGGAAGAAGAGGGGGTGCCACGCTTCGTGGCGTCGGCGTTCAGCAATGTGCTTGTGAGCGACTTGGTGAATCTGCGGCTACAAGGCGAGACGTTGGGCCTGGAGCCCCCGCACACGGCGGCCTGCCCCGGCAGCGACGACACAGCGGCAAGGGCGAAGGTATGTTGCATTTGTAGTGATGCTGCCCTGTACACCTGCCCGGGCTGCGGCGCACGCACCTGCAGCGTCACCTGCGTGCGGGTGCACAAGAAGGAATCTCAGTGTAGCGGAGAACGCGACGTGGCGAGGAAGGTGCCGCTGAGTGCGTTTACCGACGGCCAGCTGCAGCGCGATTTCCACTTCCTGGAGGATGTCCGTCGAACCATCAGCAACTGCCGGCGGGGGCTATCAAAGGTGTGGCGCTACACCTTTCGTGCGCTGCCCCCGCCGCTGCACGCCCTGCGGGAGGCCGCGAAGAAGCGGGGGGTGGTCTGCCAGATCACATCCGAGGGCATGACGAAGCGGGATGCAAACACGTCTCGCTTTGACCGCAGGACGGAAACGATCACGTGGCGTTGCCAGTTCAACTTTCACGGCCCCGACTTTACCGTTTCCACCGACTGGGGCAACGAACGCCAGCGCCTGGGCGATATTGCCGCCTTCTGTTGGTCCACCAAGCCACCGCTGCCGTGTTTCCACATCAATCGACAGTACAACCGCGCCTCTAAGTGGATCGGGGCGGCGGAGCATAGCGACGCGGGGGACGGAAAATGTGACGAGAAGGAAGTGGATAAGGCGGAGGCGGAGGCAGAGGCGGAGGCAGAGGCGGAGGAGAAAATTAAGCACGAGGAGCAACGAGAGGAAGAAGATAAGGCGACGATCACGGCGGAGGCCACTGCGACTTGCGACGGCGTCTTCCTTGACAACCAGCCACAGTGCCAGGGGGCGTGGAGCCCATGCCAGCTCTCCATCGCCCCGCTGTCGTCTGAGGAGGCGTGCAATGCGCAGGCTGTGAAAGCGTTCTTGGCGATGGGGCCTGCCGTCATTCTTTCGCGGGCCGAGCGTTTAGGCATGCAGCAAAAGTACTTTCGGATGTCGCCCTCCGGCACCTTGAATGAGGCCCTCCGTACCCTTTTTTTTATTAATGAGTTCCCTGTCTTTGACGTCATCCACGCCTCCGCGTTGGAGGCGTATCCGCTTGTCACTGAGGCCGATAAGGAGCTTATCCGCGAGAGTTTTCGTCCGACACCGCGGCCGCCCAAGCCGGAGCGCAAGCCACGACGCACAAAGGCGGATCTTAGCCCCGAGGAGGCTGAACGGTATGCAAGGGTGCCGTGCCGCATGTTTCTCGCCGGCTGTTGCAAACTCGTCGCGGAGGAATGTCCCTACTGGCACTGCGAGTACAGGGATGTTCCGGCGTGTCGTAGTTTCGTCAAATTCGCCTTGTGTGAGAAGGGAGACCGCTGCAGTTTTCGCCACGACCCCGCCGCCGTTGGGGCGGCTCGGAAGCGGGCGAGAGAAGAGCGCCAGCGCCCGTGCGAGCAGCGGAGCAGACGCCGCCGCTGCGAAAATAACTTCGCGGGCGACGGTGCCGGGGATCGCGAGAAGTAACATGTGCGAGACGTGTAACGAAGTACGACTAAAGCGGCGAAGGCAAACAGCACGGCACAAGGACCGAATTTGGCGCCGAAGAGTAAAGTAACTAAAAGAAAGTAGTTCCCCCTTTCATGTCAATAATTGCGAGGGGTTTTTTTGGCCAATCACACCGGGTGTTGTTTTGCTTTGCTTTGTTTGTGTTGGGGGCGGTGCCTGTAGGGCACCGGCGCAAGACGCGAAGAAGACGCACCTTCTGCCCCAACCCGCCGCCTCTCCCCGCTTCTTATTCCTGATTATTATTATTGTTGTTATTATTTCGCTTCCACGCGCCGCAGGCGTGGTGGGGCGAAGGGTCAATAGTCGAAAATAGCGAGGTGAGGCGGGCAGGCAGAAAATAAGAGTAAAAGCAAGGCAATACACCGCAGTGAAGGGTGTGTGTGTGTGTGTGCAGACGACACCGCTGTTTGGGGACCTTCGGGTGGTGTCTGCGCCTCTCGCTTAAGAGTGAGCGGCGGCGTGCGGCAGAAACAAGAGAGAGTTTCACCTCCCGCGCGGGGGGCGGTCCCTCTGCAACGGCGAAGGCGGCGGCCAGCAGCTGCAGGCAATGCAGAAACTTGAAAACACGTTTTGTACCCTTCACGAGGCGTTGGAGCGGGCGGTGGGTTTCTTTGCGACGGGTGCCACATCGAATGGAGTTCCACTCACGCAGCAACAGGCCGTGGACGTGTTAGACGTGTTCGACGCGCTGCTTGGTGTGGAGGAGACCGGGTCGCAGGCTGCCCGCCGTTACGTCCTGCGCCGCACGCTTCAAGCTGGATTCATGCGATTCCTCGCGGACATCATTACCCAACCGCTAGAACACCTGCACGAGTTGGATGCGCAGGCGCCGCAGCCGTTTCTGCCGCTCCGCATGAAGGCCGTCAAGTCTCTTCAGCGGATTTTATTGGCCTGCAGTGACCTGGGCGAGGAAGCCTCTGCGTCCTGCTTCCGTGTTGCGGTGGATGAGGAAGTCGTACCGCAACTCCTGCGAACCCTCTCCGAGTCGCCGTATGAGCCGTTGCGATTGGGTGCGGCAGAGACATTGTTTATTTTCACCCTGCGTATACAACACGGGCCAACTGGGTTTGTAGCCTCTGGCGGCATCAACACCATGCGCCGCTCGCTGATGCAGGATGGCAGTCACACGGTTCGAAGTGTGTGCGCAAGCATCTTGCGGGAACTGCTTAATACACATGCCTTGGAGTTCACCAACCCCGCTACGGTGTCTGTCCTTATAAAGAGTCTGGAGGATACGTCTGCGGATGTACGGACACTCGCTGCGGAGATCTTGGAGCAAGCGCTGCGTCTTTACAAAGGGGACCTGGCGTACATGTTACGGGATGCTCGCTGCCTCTTGCTGCCGCTACGGCGCAGTTTGGACCAGGACCCCAGCGTGGAGGCTCTGGAGTCGGCTGCGCGTCTTTTGGAAATGTGTTGCGGGGTGGCTGCGGTGACGCAGCTGCAGACTTTTTTTGCAGCCGTCGTATCCCTGAACCTCGTGAAAGTTTTGCTGCGACGAATAGGTGAGGGGGGCAACGCCGCTGCCGCACGCGCCCGAAGCCTACGTCTATTGATTCAATACTCCCCTGCCGCCTACGAGCTTCCGCGGCAGGTATTGCACGACACGGAGGTGCTGGCGGTGCTGCTGAAGGGAATCGTGGATGCGGGGCGCGGCCGCAGCACCCCTGGGGAGGACTTTGCGGCCTTTCAAATTAAGAGTCTGGAGTTGGCGCTCTGCCTTGCCATCATCTTGACACAGTCCCCCGCCTACCGCGAGATGCTCACGGCGGAGTTGAACGACTACCCACAGTGGGCGGCGGCCATCAAAAACGCCGTCATCTCGCTGCTTAATGCGGCTTCGCTCGACTACTTCACCAGCATTGAGTTGTGGGACGTCACCGGACAGCATCTCAACCTGCCAGATGGGGTCCCGTGGGGAGCTGACCACGCACCGCAGCAGGCGTACGTTCGTCAGCTTTTCCAGGCGCAGGTGCAACGCACAGGCTCGGCGCGGGCGGCCACATCGATGGAGACCGACTTCCCTCCTTCTCCTCAAGCAGTGGCTCACCAACTTTTTGACGCGGCACAGCAGGAAAAGAAGGTGCGTCTGACGTTTATCCTGCTGGTCTTTGCCACGAGCATCACCTTTCCTGTGGAGAGTCGGGCGGCAGTCACGGCCGCGGCTGTGGCGCCGCTCCCTACGCAAGGGCGCTCTGAAGGCCGGGCGGCTCCGCGGTTCCCGACACCACCGCAGGCGGGTGGCGGCACGCAGCGCGAGCCCGCTGTCTCCCCCGACGGGCGCGTCAGCTCCGCCAGGCGAAGCGGTGGGCTCCCGAACCAGGCGCTGCTCGGCGAGAAAGAGGCCGTAGCCATTGCCTACGACACTTTCAATTCATCCATGTCGTTTGTCATGCGCTTCACGCAGCACTACAGCAAGACGCGGCAAAAGAAGGAGGCCGTTGTGGAGACGGACGACGGTTATCGCCTGCGACTGTCCCGGCTGAAAAATCCCTGGCACGCCATTGTGGAGAATCAGAGGTTAAAGACGTGGCAGGTGGGCGACTTGAAGGTGGGGGATCTCTTTTACTTTTCGCTGCCGTTTGATGAGATTGGGACAAGGGAGTTAGAGGCCGTCTTGTACAAGGCTCGCCGGCACATGGTATACCTCAAAAAAGAATTGTTGGTGACCCCCCAGCATAGCAAAGGCCGTCGGTGGTTTCTGCATGACATGGTAAGGAACATCATGCCTAAAGCCGTGGCTCAGCTAGAGGAGCTCAAAGCCCTTGTACAAAGCCGTGGCGCAGACGGTGTCCGTTTTCCTATATTTCTCTTCCGCGAGAAGGAGCTGCACTTTGGCGAGCGGGCGCTGCACCCAGGCAACCTCGCGGAGGTGTTGGACCAGATTGAGTTTTACTTCGCACAGAGCGCCGATAAAATGGTTGGGGTGGACAATGCCCGCCTGCAGCAACTCTCCAGGGGGTTGGGCAACCTTGGAAAGAGAGCAAGCGGGTCCGACGCTCTCCAACTTCTCGGTGCTATTGAGCCGCGTGACACCATGGCTGCGGGGGGAGATGCTGATGTTGCAGGGGCGGAGGAGGAGGAGGACGACGGCGGCGGCGGCTACGGGCATGGGACGATTAGCTCCGACTCCGAGACAAACGTGTAGGCATTTTGGGGGGGGGGGTGCGCTGGCATGGGTATCACTCTTTCTCTGCATGCGTGTGGGTGTCTATCGTTTTAATAATATATTTGGGTGGGGGTGGGAGAGAAGCAGAAAGTGATGAGATGAGTTGTTTTTGTTTGTTGTTGCTGCTGCTGCTGCTCGGCCCCCTTTGCTATTGTCGGGAACCGCCTTCACTATCGATGCTGTACAAGTAAGTTACATTTCCCTCCTCCCTTTCTACTTCTTCCCGTGGTGGTGTTATGTGTGTGAGAGCGAGAGCGAGCGCCACGGAGGGAGAAAAAGGCGGGCTTATTCATTTGACACAAACAACTTCTCCGTCGACCTAATTTTTTTTTCCTTGCGATTTTCTTCTTTGTTTTTTTTACTCGTTTCC
>NW_021704747.1:2449-9666 GCF_003719485.1 Trypanosoma conorhini | reverse complement strand
TCCACAGCTCCTTGCGTCGGCATGACGGGCTTTCGCGGGTACCCGTCGTCGGCGTCCAGGGCCCTCGTGGCGGCCCATGCTCTTCGCCTCCTTAATGTGGCGCCAGCGGGAGCGGGAGTGCACCTTGACGGGCTTGCGGATAATCAGGCCGTCCTTGATGAGCTTGCGCACGCTCTTGCGCGAGTTCGCGTTGGAGATCTCCGACGCCTCATTGGGGTCCAGCCACACGCGGTGGCGGCCGCAGCGGAGGATGTCCGCCGCCAAACGAGCCTGCAGCTTCAGCGACACCATTGTCTGAAGAGGTTGAAGTAGCGGATGCCTGTAATTCAATAGCGGTGGAGGGAGAAGAAAAAAGGGGACAGCGGACAAGTGCGTGAAGACGTAGGAGAGCGCAGTGCAAAAAGTACTCACAGGCGCCCACTGGCGGACAGACGCACAAAACCACACGTGCAGCCTGTGGAAGAAGTTGTCCCCGGTCCTATTGAGAGGAACAACGACAGGGACAATCCTCTCCTCGGAGTTCCCACCGCGCACACGCAGGCGTCGGCAGACATGCAGCGCATACATAGATGCAGCAGAAAGTCCCGCCTCGTCTCCTCTTCTTCCGTACGCGGTGAGGAGGGTAACAAAACAAAAACAAGAAGACACGGAGGGCCGCACACGCAATGAGATAGAGTGGGAGGGCGAAAGCGACGCCGGCCCTCTCCGGCCCACCCGCGCAGACAACACCGGAACCTCATACTTAGCTTCAGCTTGCCACGCTTCGTGGGCAGCGCCGCCAACGTCGCCCCGCCCAATGCCGCCACGATGCATTGTGGCCTGACAGCCGCCGCCGTCCCTCACTCACGCCTTATTGCTACTCACCGAGGAGTGAAACCCCCATGAGGTCATCCTCATCCTCATCATCCTCATCACCATCATCAAGGTCATTGTTAGTTGTGGTCGTACTATGATTACGCGTGGCACCTCCGTCGCCTGCTGCACCCCGCTGTTTTTGTGCCTCGACCGCGACACCCTCGTAATACAACTCATTGGAAAAGAGCTTCACCCGCACGTGGTTTTCGGCCTCGTTTCCCCCGCTTGTGAAGCGCAGCGAAAACTGCCGCGCAGCCTCTGCTGCCGCCTCATGCGCCGCAAACTCCACAAAAAAATGCACGCAGCCCCTCTCTTCGTTCCCACCGTACCGCTGCTCAAATATAAAGTACGAGACGACCTTTCCGTACTGGCAGCACTCCTCCAAATAAAGCAGCGCCGTTGGCTTGGCGTCGCTCTGAGCGTCGCAAAAAACTGAGAGGCTTGGGGCAATCTGACGAAAAACGAGAACAGTACGCCATAACTCAACCTCTGATAAGGCAAGAAATTTGTGCAGTGGAAACGAGGTCGTCCCCTTCACCGCAGAGGATGCTTCTTGAGCACGTTGACGAAGGCGGGCGCGGTGTGTGCGTGCGTTCACCGTGCCCTGATCCGTGTCTGCGTTCCCCGTCGCGTTCCCTGCCTCTTCCGCCGCACCCTCCTCACCAACGAGGCGCAGAAATAGCGGTTCCTGAGAAATGGACCTCGCTGTGGCAGAAAACACAGAATGCAACATCACCGCACCGGCAGCCACACGCGTCATTGCGCCGCGCTGCAAGAAGCACTGTACAACGCTGCCATCAAAGATCTGCCCGGAGAGTTCGTCGTCGAGGTGCCGCATCAGCAACGCGGTTCGTGTCGGATGCGTGGCACCGTCGCCTACGGGCGTGACGATGGCTAGCGTCTCCGCCACAAACCACGTCCTCGCATTGGTTGCAGTGCAGCAATCAGAGTCTATGCATCCGTAGGCCAACTGCACGTCTACGACGGACCCCACGCCGCCTTCACCGTCGGCAGCGGAGGAAGGGGCTGCCTCAAACCTTGACCAAAAACTCTGGGCGCGTCGCTTCGTCTCCACCGCAAATTCGTCAAAGGCAGCTGCATCAAGCATCAGGCGAGAGTGCGAGAGTGCGTTGTGCACCACCAATCGGGGAAGCGCCGCTGCAGGCGCTTCGCAAACGGCAACGTCATCTTCGTCCTCATCGCGCCTACGCTTGCGAGGAGCGCCGATCGCATGTTCTTCGCTGACGTCAGCCTGCGGCAAGGTGTCTCTCAGGGCAATTCGCACCACCTCCCGCCTAGCTGTGCCATCGCCGCGCCTCTCACGCGACACACGCAGCGTCTCAAAGAGTTTCTTCCCTTGCTTACATCCACCACCTACCAGACAATACATCTGACATCGGTGTGGGAGCCCACTGGAGGTGGTACCGCCTTCCCTGCCTCCTTGAGGCGCTTTGGTCTTTGCCCGCTGCAGCCCCGCGATGACAGGCCTTTTGTGTCCCACAAACAACCGCTGCAGCATTGGCCCGTAGCCCAAGGCATGCTGCAGGTCCAGGTCCAGAAAGACTAGCTGGGTGACAAAATCCAGCGAATACGGCCGCCATCGCGTTGATGACGACGTCCACCGAGAATTGTGCGAGACCTGGTAGAGAATTTCCTCAAGGCCATCAAGGGCTGCAAGTGGGCTCAACCGTGCTACGCTCTCCCAGAGAGGCAAAGTGCCCACAACAATGTCCGCCCTTTTCTCGCTTGGCATAGGCGGGTAGGCCCCGAACAAGTTGTGTGATACTAGATGCAGAGCCGAGCCGAAACGATCAAGCAATGCGTACAACTCATCGCACTGGTCCTTTGTGGCGCACAACACCAACGCCTGAGGCCCTTGTTCACGCTCCAGCATAGGCCGATGTGAAACGTGAAGAACAACAGAGAGACACAAGGCGCAGAGGGCCTCAACTTTTGCGGAACAGTGTTCAGTGGCAGCCGCAAGCCGCTTCGCATCCTCCGCGGAGGCTAACTTTCGCCGCAGCGCCACCTGCGTGTCCAACGAATCCTCTGACAAATTAACCCCCGTGCCCTTCAGGTCCAGGAATACATCTTCCCCGTGAAGTGCATTTAAGTAACAGTTCCAAAACCAACTTCCACCAAACCCCAACGCCGTATCATGTCGCGGAATCATCTCTTTCAGTAGCGGTACAAAGGACGGGGAAATACACCTCTCCTGAAAAGCCGATGACGTCGCCGTTAACTGACGCCCACCTTGCACATCCAGCATGGGAATACCGCAAGCATGAGGGAGCGAAGAACCGCCTAACTTAAAGAAATCGCTGCTCATTGGCGCTGTGCTTTACTTAAGGGTGTAACTCAGAAGCATCGGTGATTGTCGAGAAGAAGTTTTTCCTCATGGACGTGTATTACGTCTAACCGCTTCTTTGACTGGTTGGTTTGTAGTTAATTGACGGGCATCATTGCGGCTAATCGCGGCGTTGTTAAGCAGTTAATAAGGAATCATCAAAGGGGCTGAGCAAACCCTCTCAAAAAAAAAAGCTGTCATTCTATAATATATATATATATAAAAACAAAGAAGGCGTATTGCACACCCACCCCCACACAAGCAACTGCCCCATACCTACCGTTCCACACAACACAACACAACACAACACAACACAACACACGCCACCAGCTACAAGTGCATTAGGAAGCATAAAGTGGCCTCCACTCCCCCACCCCATCAGTAAGTCACAGCCACCACAAGACTGCAGAGCATAACAGTAGCAGAGAACACCCACACCGCACGCCACCGCGGAACCTCTGGCACAGAGACATCACCCACCTCGCTGACAGGATCGGCATCTTTTGGTCCAACCACAACAGAAGCAAGTGCATTCGTTTTCAATGCGAAGTTGGCAGGACGCAATCTACTTTGTAATCTCATTTTGGATGCAGGACCAACAAGAGTGACGGAGCTCTTCAGAGACCTCGCATCTCCTTCCAACTCCTTCATCATTTTATATTGACTTACAACTATGGCATTCTTAATCGCAGCCGTTTTCTCAGGATGAATATACCGGCAACGCGAGCCATAGCCACATCTACCACTCATGAACTGTGCACAGATATCAGCACCGATACGCGACTTCGCAACTTTCTCGGCAAAAAGAACCTTCTTCGCCTGCTTCGGCGCCTGATTCGCACTGCCGCCAGCACGATTCGAAAACAGCCAAGAATGTGCAGACAGCTGTTCCTTGTATCTCTGCTTCTCCTCCTCCATGTCACCAATCTTGCGCAGAAGTCCTAGGTGAAACGGGTTATTCGCCGGATCAGGGCACGCTAGTGCATTGTATCGCGTTGCAAGTTCTATTTCCTCAGCATCGTGGGAAGCCACCATTGTATCGTCTAAGCGCACGAACAGGATATTTGGGTTAGTGCAGACAAGGCGAAAGACGGCCTTGATGGTGGCGTTCCCGCCTCGCGTGCCAGACAAATCCAAGGCCCGGATGCAGGGATGACCCTCCAGCGCGCGACAAAGTGGCACGAGTGAGGTGTCGGAAACGTCAAGATACCTTATCTGGAGTGAGAGAATGGAGCTGTTGTGCTTCACCGCTGCAGCGAAGCATATCAGGTCACAATCACCAAACTGTGACCGGCCATCATAATCCTCCAAGCTGACACCTTGTGCGACATTTTGCACTGTCTGCTGAATGAGGATATTGATGTCCATACCAGGCTCAAACTCCTCAAACTCGTACGCATCCAACAACTCACATCCTCCTTCACTTGATTCAGTGGAGCACTCGCTACCAGAGTCCGCAAGGTAATGATCATAAACTGCCCTCTTCCTGTTCTTCTTCCTCTTTCTTTTCGCCCTCGCAATCTCGTCTGCTGATGGCAAAATCGCCTCTGACAAACCAAAACCCCCGTCGGCCGCGGGGCATTCAGCATCCCCCCACATTGAAGCTAACACTTCGACAGACACAGAAGAAGATGCGCACTAAAGGAAAAGAAGACACGCAAAAAAAAAAGACCGCCAATACGCACAACTTGTGCATACACCCCACACAGGGCACGGCAATCCACTAATTAGCTCAAACTATTCAATTCATGCACCGTGTAAGAAATAAGCGCCCGCGTCCACTTCATCTCCCATTCTCAGCCTTGCTTATTAGAGCTATTTTAGTGCCTAGGGTTACTCCGTAAAAACAAAAACGGAGATAATTAGAAAATTAAAAATAAAAATAGTGGGCAAGAGGCCTTAGTCTTGGCATGGAAACTATGAAAAATGGCCAAGAAATGGGCCCTTTGGATTCTTCAGCCCTCGTTAACGTCGCATTCACACATACCCAATATTTTGTTCCCCAATGTTAGGACAAATCGTCCAGCTTCATCCACGCCCTTTCGTGAAGAGGCGATACAAAATCCAACTCCGGGGCATCAAGAGCAACGCAAGACGAAAAACAGCCTCGCCGAGACTAGGTAAGGATCGGCATCGCCAGCAGGTCTCCGATCCTCCATGTACCCCTTTTGCTCTGCGGCAACAGCGTTAGGAATACGAATCGAGGTATGCCTCGTACCAACACCGGCGGTCACCTCGTTTAGCCTTGAGGACTCGTGCGTCCCCGTGAGTCGTTCGTTGTTTTCAGCCCCATAGAAAACAATGTCCTTTGGCATGGTTTTCTTCAATCTCCCCACATATTCGTAAATTACACTCAGCCCATTCTCAGCCCGAGTGGAAGCTGTAGAAAAATTGGTATGAAGTCCGCTGCCATTCCAATCGCCCCTAATGGGCTTTGCGCGATAGTCTACTTCCAAGCCATCTTCTTCCAGGAGCCGTAGCAATACCCATCGTGCTACAGTCAACTGATCTCCCATTTCAATACCCTCGCAGGGGCCCACTTGAAACTCCCACTGGCCAGGCGCAACCTCTGCATTCGTGCCAGATATGTTTAACCCCATCTGTAGGCACACTTCATAATGCAAGTCAACATACCTCCTCCCAGGAGCAAAGGAAGCGCCCGTAGAGCAGTAATACGGCCCCTGTGGAGCCGGAAACCCGTTTGACGGCCAACCATATGGAAGTCCATCCTTAATCAGGAAAAACTCCTGCTCCATTCCAAACCACGGGTGCTCTTCCTGCCTCCGGTCAAATATGCGACGAGCCGTGGCACGTGCATTGTCCCTCGTTGGCTCGCCATTTGGCAGGCAACATTCAGCCAACACAAGAATCCATGGTGTTATTGTCGAGCGTCGAGGGATACAGCAGTGATAGGCATTAACTGGATTGAGTAGTATCTCCGTATCTGCGCCATGAGCCTGATTCGTCGAGGAGCCATCGAAGTTCCACACAGGAAAAAGACCCTCAGTAAGCAGCTCTTTGGGATGCTTCGCAATTTCATCTGTTGTCAGATACGCCGTTCGGTCCTTACTGCGGATGTCATGGTGAGAATCCTTGCCAGCTAGCCAGATATATGTTACCCTGCAAGCGATTCTCTTCTCCAACGAGTTCGTCATCCTTTTATGTTTATGTGGTTTACTTGTTGCTAACGATTCGGAACGAGAAAGCAAAAACAAAAAGAAAAAAAAAGGAAAAGCTAAAAGTTTGACAGAAAAATTTTCGGCCCAATTAGGAAATCTCCTCCCCGCATCGACTTTATTTAAAGCGGCTTAGCTTCGCCAGAAACAACACCCAAAAATGAGCAAAGCAAAACAAAAACAAAAGCAAAAAGGACCGCTTCCGTTCCGTTGCCTGTTCACCGCAACCGCATCGCCCATTGTAACGTATCGCCCCTACAGTTTTAATAAATACTGGAAAAAAAAAAGGAACAACAAAAAAAAATGTCATCTCCCGAAATGAAAGCAACCCTCGCAAGGTGTCAGTTTGTCCAGTGGCAAGAAAGGCAAGGAGGGCAAGTTATGCGGAAATCGTCTTTCCTCGAGGCGCCTCCCCATACTTTGACGAAAAGTTTTCAGAAGGGGAGGTCGCTGTTTTAGTTCAGCATATCCGACACCTCCCACTCACGATAGGATTATCCCACACGCGTAGAAGCACAGCCAAACAAGTTCCTAAAGCATACGCCAATGGAACCTGGGCTTTCGTTGCGAAGCGGCGAACTGGTGTTCGTTAGTGCCCCGCAATCGCCAGGCCCCTCCAAGTGACGGGTCATTGTAGGGGGTTAGTTTGAAAAATAAAAAAATGCATGCATCGTCGTCCAGCGCAGTGTCCTCGGAAACAAAAGTCAAGGCAATAAACAAAGAAACGGGGGGGAGCTCAAAAGGAATCGATACCACTTGTTTAGCCTATCCGTTTGCACATTTCACCAGAAACTTGTAATAAAACTATTCATGACAAACTTCTTCAAACTTAAGAGGGG
>NW_021704747.1:0-1921 GCF_003719485.1 Trypanosoma conorhini | reverse complement strand
TCCTAAAGCATACGCCAATGGAACCTGGGCTTTCGTTGCGAAGCGGCGAACTGGTGTTCGTTAGTGCCCCGCAATCGCCAGGCCCCTCCAAGTGACGGGTCATTGTAGGGGGTTAGTTTGAAAAATAAAAAAATGCATGCATCGTCGTCCAGCGCAGTGTCCTCGGAAACAAAAGTCAAGGCAATAAACAAAGAAACGGGGGGGAGCTCAAAAGGAATCGATACCACTTGTTTAGCCTATCCGTTTGCACATTTCACCAGAAACTTGTAATAAAACTATTCATGACAAACTTCTTCAAACGTAAGAGGGAAAAAAATGCAAGTAAATAAAAAACAAAAAGCATTTTTTTGTTTTTTTTTTACTTCATAAAAAGGCAGAAAACATTTAATATACTTTTTTTGTTTTTGTTATTTTATTTTATTGCCCCCATCGCTTTTTCTTCTATTCCTATTTACGGAATATACTTTCGGCTTTCACACAATACTACAGCGCCTGCTTATTATTTATCTTCTCCGCTTCCATACGTCTCCAACATATCAAAGTCACACACAAACGCCCAAAAAAAATAATAATAATAATAAACTGTTCCCCATAACCAAAAAATTCCAACAACATTTTTCTTCCAAAAAGAGAGAGAGAGAGAGAGACTTCCCAAAAGGGGACTAATAACATTAATAAAAATATATTCATCAAGAAAGAATACAAATATCCCCAACCCAAAAGCAGAAAAAATATATATCACTGAATTATAATAGTTAGAACAGTCTTCACGACCATAACACTGCAAGAAAGGAATTGAAAAAAAAAAATCAAAAAAGAAAGGCGCATCAAATATCCTCGAACAGTTCAGCAAACAACCAAGGACGCAAGCGCAATAAATGCCGTTGCGACTTCTATTTCCTCAGCATCGTGGGAAGCCACCATTGTATCGTCTAAGCGCACGAACAGGATATTTGGGTTAGTGCAGACAAGGCGAAAGACGGCCTTGATGGTGGCGTTCCCGCCTCGCGTGCCAGACAAATCCAAGGCCCGGATGCAGGGATGACCCTCCAGCGCGCAATAGCCGCACGGACACATTCCACTACTCAGCAGAACCTGCGAAGAAAACCGCAATAAACAAAATCATATTGGCTTTTAGCCGCTCGGTCGCATACGATTGGCTGACCGGTGGAGGTGGACGGGGCCGCGGCGACCCCGCGAGGCGCCGCCAACTCGTTTTTTTGTTTGCCTCATCACCGTAGGAAAAACTCCGGCGCTTTTCTTGAGGCGCTTACTGTTTCCTTATTGCGATTCATAAAGCCAAGTTTCAGTCCCGCCCCATTGGGGCCGTAAGAAAGAAACGTGCGCCGTCGCATCGCCCTTACGCCACGCGCCTCTCTCTTCCTCCGTGGTCGGGCCGGCTTCGGGAATAGGCGGTCACGTCCCGACCGGCCGCTGTGGCACGCGCTCTGCGTCCCCGGGGATGCCCCGACGGGTGTTTCGGGCGCGCCGCGGAAAGCCGCCGCCCTGCTTTGCCTCGGCCGGGGCCTGCCCCTCCGCCGTGAGGCCCCACGACGCTGCCAACGCGCGTCTACCCTGACGCATCGCCGCCGGGTGGATTGGACGCCGATGCCGATCCGGAGGAGAGACACAAGGGATGCATGCCGCTGGTGGAGTCGAAGGCGCATGCCCTCCTCTACACACTCAATGGGCGGACGGCTCCGTGGAGCTCGGAGTGCGGTCTGGCTGCGCCGCCCGCTTAACTCAGCGCCAGACGTGCGTACGTGCAGCGTGAAGCGCGGCGGCGGCCCTCTGGCGTGCGGCAGCGGGGTGAGGTACCAGGACACGGAACGGGGCCCCGCTGAGCTCCTGCTATGCGTTCTGAAAACGTCCGGCAGGCGAGTGGCGGGCGTATTTACTGCCTCACCGTCCCTTCTCCTGA
>NW_021704778.1:3543-9170 GCF_003719485.1 Trypanosoma conorhini | reverse complement strand
TGACATGTCCCGCCTTTTTTTTGCTATGTTTTTTTTTTGTGCCGCTGTCGTTAAATGGCGGCGAGTGAGTGGGTGCACGCGTGCGCTGCTATTTGTCTTGTTTTTTTTTACTTAATATATATATATATATATATGTGTGTGTAATGTATATGTGTGTTTCTCTCTCTCTCTCGCTCTGTGTACGTATATCTTTGTATTTTGGTGTCCGGTTTCTGCGGCCACGATGCCACAGGCTTTTTCTCAGAACCGATGGACACAACAAGCATGAGAGAAGGGAAGCGTAATGCATTGCCATCGCGATAATGCAACATCACTCTTTTTTCTTCCACACAATACCATTCCTGAGGCGAAAAGGTATGGCAGACTTATGCACGACTATCACTGCCCGCGTGGGTGATGGGATGGTTTTCTTCTTCCGTGCTTTCTATCGTGCATGCGCTTGTTTCTAGTGTGGGATTCTTATATATATGCGTTTCTTGTTTCATTTTGGTTGCGTTTAGGTAACATTTTTCTTAAACAGATGCTAGTACTGTACGATGTGTATTTCTGCTTTCGAGAAGAATTGCCTCATCACTGTTGCACTTCCCTCGCCCAGTCTTGTTCCTTTCTTTTGTGTGTTACTCCTGGTTCCCTCACTGTGTGTAGCTGGGGCTGTTGGTTTTTTTTTAATGGTTTGTGCACGCTTTTGCAAAATTTCGCTTCTTCACCCCCTCTTTCTTTCTCTCTTTTTATCTTCTTCGCCACGGCAAGTTGCGGGAGTGCGAACAACTAGGAGAGACTGCTGGTGGTGCGGAGGGTCAAGTAAAGGGTTTGGGGCTCCTCATGGGCTCATTCCACAAGACTGAGGCTCTCCCGCCCATTGAGAGCACAAAAGGGGCGGATACACAAAGTGTTGCCCGGAAGGACGCGACTGAGACTTCACTTCAAGCGGGAGATTCGTACCCGTTTTTGAGGCTGTCTAGCTCCATGAGCTCGAGTGTGCCGCCGCTCTCCATATTTGGTTCTTTTGAGGACCACAACGGGGCGGCTGCAGTGACGCGAAATGGGAACGCTGGCCCGGCAGCTTCACCCATGCCCGGTCTTTCCTTCGGAATGGGGTCTCTGGCCGACGTTTCTTCGCGCGGCCACCCCGAGTCCGGGGATGGCCCGGAGTCTGCACCCACGCAGAGCGGCAAGGCGAAAACCGCAGTAGAGGATGGGGAGAACCTCAATTTCTTCCTTTTCGACGGACTTCCGCTTCTGGGCGAGAACGGGGGCTCGCTACGCTGGATTCAGGGTTCGGGTTCCGCGGAAGGCAGTCGCCTTGCGGTAAGCCCAAATCGTGTCGGAGGGGTGTCGCCAGCGCGCGAGGAGGACTCTGTGTTTGGTGGGAATAACAAGAGTGATACAGAAGCAGCAGAGCAAAGTCTCCCATCCGTTAAGGTGGCCCACCCTTATCATAACGACCATACAATGCCTAGCTCAACTGACGCTGCCTCGTGGGATCTGCACAAAGCCTCTGCAGCCCTGTCAAACTCGGTCCCGCTTTGCCAACGGCCGTGCCCACACAAACCAGGAAACACACGCAGGCAAGCTGTCGAGGTTATTGATGCCCCCAACCATTATGCTAAAGGGTGTAATTCCGGCGTGTCTGCATCCGACATTCTGGTGGAATACCCTGCCTCTGGAGGTGGAGATAGAGTGACTGAACTGGCAGATGCATACATTGCTGGCCATGGTGTTGCTCTGCTGCTGCTGTACTCTGGGGCTGGTATCGATGTTATAAAGAGAAGAGAACATCCTGAGGATATGTGGCCGCCCATGGAAGAGCTCTTCTTGGCCGTGTTCAGCAGTTTGACCGCCAGAAGGAGAGAAGGTGGCGGGAATCCCACGCTGCGCAGCGAGGAAGCTGCAAACGTTTCCTTACAGATCTCCCTCACAGTTCTTAAGCATGACCAAGCGAAGGAATTGTTGCCTGCGAATGAAAGCGGTAATAAAGGGCCGACATGTTTCACCAGGGCAATCATTGATACTTCGCCCCTGTACGGTCCAACCCTACTCCACGCTAGCTATCATGAGGTTGCGGGTCCAGAAAATGTGAAGGGGTTGACGCACAGTGCCCTAAAAGGGATGACGACCGACGACTATCGTTGTGGCGTGTTAATCCTCTCTGCCATTCTGCGGCAATTTGTAGAGGAAGCAGATGACGTTGTTGTTTCAAAAATGTTTATTGCCATTTCCAGTGCGGAGACAATTCATGGGGTGGTTAAAAGTCGGCAGCCTTCCACAACTGCTTCTCTGCTTCGAAGGGTACTTCGTAGCCCACAGCTGACGACAACGCTGACGCAACCGTTGGCGCTGGGTGGGGTGGAGCTGTCCCTGTCGGAGAGGCTGTTAATGGTGGAGGTGCATCGCCTTTTGCGGAGCATACGACGTCATCGACGCGTCCGTGAAGTCACGGTGAGCATGCGTTTTCTTCTGAACTTGGCGCTGGCTCGCTGCAAGGCGCTGATGGTCCCTGCTTTTAAAGGTCACAGTGATAGTGACGCTAACAGCCCCACAGCTGACGATCTGAGGCAGGCATTCATGGCCCTGCAGAAGTCCTCCACGGGGTGGTCGCCAGGAATCATATGCAAGTCGCTCCAGATGTATTTAGATGACATTCGCCTTGCCTTGCGGATTTCCAACAGCGAGTTCCCCAGTTTCTTGGTCGCCAACGTGGAGGCGGCAACTGAGGATGCGGGGGGGGACCTTCGACGGAGGCGCCGTGAAACCAGTTCCGTGCAGAAGCTACGCCGATGCGATAACGGCGTGCTAAAGTTTTTGGCCAACGGGTGGATGCAAACACAGATAAGGGTAAACCTCTTTGGAGGCCTCCTTGCAGCACCCGCAGGCGGCATCAAGCCGCTCTTTACGGAAACGCTTTCAACGGATGGAAACTCTTCGGGCGAACGCTTTCATTCCCTTCTTCTACTGGATGTCGTCGAAAACGCGGGCGAACATGGGATTATACGCTCCGACAAGAAGAATGGGGTAACGGTGAAAGCGACGGAAGCTGTGTCGTTCAAATTTTCCTTTGATGAGGTCTGTGTTCGGCGCAGTGAAACTTTTTTGGGCGAAAACTCGGCACCGCCGTTTGAACGTTCTACACATCTCACTCGCGTGGGCAAATTAAGCAAGCAGGGCTACAACACTGCCATCCTCTACATGCGGGACGGAGCAAGGCACCTGGGGGACATCTTCGCCTCCCCTGTGTGGTCAACGTTTCTGGAGTTCGTGGAATCCGAAGTGGCCCTACGCTCCGCTGGGCATGAGCTGTATTTCTCTGCTACGCAGGTGCTGTCCAGAGACTACGTTAGGGACCACCTTGCCGTTGTCACAAGCAAGGGGCAGGGCATCGTTACCCTGCCGTTTCAGGCGGCCTGGACACCGGCGGGGCCGGTGGTTCGGGGGGCGCGATTTGTCACATTGAGGTCAGTCGAACAGTTTATGACGATACTCCGTGAGTTGAGCATGAACGCGAAGGTTCTTCCCAACTCCCTGCTCAGCGGGATAAATCTGATTCTCTCTTTCCTAGTGAAACGTGTGACTTCCCCCGAGACCGCACCCCCGTCTGGCACGCAGGCTGCCTTCCCCGGGGACGTGGTGCTCTCTTCCATGACAGCTTCCCTGACGACGCGTCCCGAGTTTTACAAGTCGCTTTGGATTGATGACTTTGTACCCATGGAGGGCCAAAAAAATTTGTACCGCTGCATTCAGCACCATTACACGCTCTGTGTGACGGACGTGAGCAATACCTCCGTGGCCGCGTTAGGCTTCCTCAAGACCCATGAACTTCTCCAGCAGACCAAATCGCCGCCACCCCAGAGGAAGTGGACGATGCGCAGCCTGGAGAAGTATTTGGCAGAGAGGTGTGCCCTTTTCCTGCAAGAACTCCTCCAGCTGAAGGGAATCAGTGAGATCCGTTTGACAACAGAAAAGCAACGTGATATTTTTGGCGACGTAGACATAGTCACGGCGCATGAAGTTGCAGAGGCCTGGGGTCTGGTGGAGCGACTGCGAAGCGCCGTGAAGGAACTTCTTGATGCGCCAAGCGCCGCCCATCCTAGGGCGGTATTTGCTGGTGGCACTTACGACATCACGATGCCACCTACTTTTCTCCATTACACGCCGCCTGTCGTGGAGGAGTGCCCCAGCACCAGCAATACCGCGAAAGGAAGCAACTCGGCTGGGCAGTGCTGGAATACCAAAGCAGGCACGAAAACACCGCCACCACAAGCTCTAGGCGCGGCGGAGCAAGATGGGTTGAACACGATCAATCATAAATCCAGCATTTTCTGCGGGTCAGGCAACGACAAGCATCGCCGATGCATGCCAGAAAAAAACGGCGACGTGACGAACACCAAAATCAAAACAGAAAATGGTGTGGCGAGGCTCGTCAAACCCCATGAGTTAAAATCTGTTCAGTAGACGTCACGCCTCGCTTGATTTTCAGATACGACCGAGCCAGGCCTCCAGTAGCCCCACAACACGCGAGGTGAAGAGATCAATAAATATTGTGGATTTCTCCCACGAAATTTGACCAATGGAGTGGCTCCTCGGGTACTTATTTCCAAAATTTTCCATGAATTGCAGAGATAGACATGTGAGGTGCTTGGCAGACGCCTGGAGGGCGCCCGCGGCGAACTCGGCCACCTTGTCGTGTCGCCTTCTGCAGGAGGCGCGGGACAAATGCAGTTGATTTCCCGCCCAATATCCCCACACGCCCGACAATTGGCGACATCTCTTGCGCCGTGGATTTGTCGGTGGCAGCTTCTCCGGCTTTGCGGGGGCGTGGAATTGAATCCTGGTTCCCTTTTGCGGGTCGGCCGATGGAATGCTGGCGGTTTCTCAAGCAGGGGGGAATTGAATCCCTCTTTGGAGAAGTGGTTGAAAAAATGGCAAGTTGCGGTGCGTGTTCACTTTGACACGCTTTTTGCTGTGAACAAGTGAGGGTGTTTTTTTTTATTCTTTTCGGCAGTTTCCTTTGGCGCCAGCGCCCCACTGCGACGGGCCCCCCGCACTTCTCCAGGCGGGGGATCGGCGCCCTCACCGGCCCTCGGAAGGCAGAGCTCCACCGTTCCGGACGCTGAAACTGGCCGCCTTGTTGGGCGGCGCAGGAACTTGCTGCTTCGCCGCCTCGCACAGCAGCGACGAACGCATCTCTTCGCAAAGTCGCGGTTGCTCGCTGGAAGGGGCGGTGCTCGCGACCGGTGCCGGGGGAGGCGGCAAGCTGAGGCCTCGCCAGGGCAGTCTTCGCCCGCGCCCCGCCAGTTCGCCGGTTGCGGCGGCGGATGGCCAACCGACCGCCACAAAGGAGCGCACCGACACCTGGGCGCGAGCGTGCGCCGCCACGTCTGATTTCCCTTTGCGGAGCTCGACGCTGCATCGCGGGAGATGCGTCTCCGGAGTGCGCCGGGGCCGGGCTTCGCTTCACTGCGAAGCCCGGCGACAACTGCCCCTCGCCCCCCGCAAAGAATTCGTGGCTGCGTTCAACAGAAGCATCAGCGACGGTGGCGTTCCGGCCTCCTGGAAAGCGGGCATTGTGACTATCGCACTCCTCAAGCCTGGGAAGCCGGGCAAATGCTTCCCGCCTCGCTTCGGCCCGT
>NW_021704778.1:0-3518 GCF_003719485.1 Trypanosoma conorhini | reverse complement strand
CGGTTGCTCGCTGGAAGGAGCGGTGCTCCCGACCGGAGCCGGCGGAGGCGGCAAGCTGAGGCCTCGCCAGGGCAGTTTACGCCCGCGCCCCGCCAGTTCTCCGGTTGCGGTGGCGGATGGCCAACCGACCGCCACAAAGGAGCGCACCGACACCTGGGCGCGAGCGTGCGCCGCCAAGTCTGATTTCCCTTTGCGGAGCTCGACGCTGCATCGCGGGAGATGCGTCTCCGGAGTGCGCCGGGGCCGGGCTTCGCTTCACTGCGAAGCCCGGCGACAACTGCCCCTCGCCCCCCGCAAAGAATTCGTGGCTGCGTTCAACAGAAGCATCAGCGACGGTGGCGTTCCGGCCTCCTGGAAAGCGGGCATTGTGACTATCGCACTCCTCAAGCCTGGGAAGCTGGGCAAATGCTTCCCACCTTGCTTCGTCCCGTCGCCCTCGCCAGCTGCCCGCGTAAGCTCGTGGAAAGAATTGAGGCACGAAGCATCCGCGGCACAGTTGAAGCCCAACTTCCTCCCCAGCAAGCTGCTTTTCGCCCTGGTCGCCCAATGCTGGGTCCGCTGACTCGCCTGATTGCACGGACCATTTCACCGTGGCAAGCGGGAGAAGGCCGGTGCGGTGCTGGTGGGTCACGCTAGGGCCTTCGGCTCGGTTGATGACGGCCTCAGCGGAATGGGTGTAAACGTAACGAGGCGTTGCCTTCTGTTCCCCGCTCCTTATAGCTGCTTTTTCGTTAAGCGCCGCCTTGCTCTCCTTCCCCCTCCTTCCACGAGAGAAAAAAAAAGTCCGGTATTGTTGTATTCTGATCTCTTTTTTTTTTTTTTGGGGGGGGGGGTCGACCCTCATAGCTGTCACCGGCACTGATATTGATTTTCGTTTTCCGCCGCTTCCATGGTTCGACCGTCCGGTTGTGTATGTATCTTTCCTAGGAAACCAGGACTACTGTTGAGGCAACAAAAAAAGAAATAAATAATAATGCCACCTATCACATATATTTCCTTAATTTCCGGACTATTTGTGATTACTCTGTGAAGTGCTTCTTGATGGAGGCATATATATATAAATATATGCTGTTTGCATGTGGGTGTGGCTGTCGCTGCGCCGCTTGTGCTTATAGCTTTTTTGTGCCCTCGCCTATAGAGAGGCGGGAAGGAGAGACGTTGCCAAGTGAAAAGGGGCTAACTGAGCGATTTTCCGTTCGGTTTTTGTTTCTTGTTATTCTTCTTTATTTCTGTTTGCTTATTTATATCTTTACTTACGTGATGAATTCTGTCTGGATGCCCCTCTCTTTATCTCTCCCTTGCGGTGCCGGCGTGCGTGTGTGTCTGTGCATGTGTAGCTTCTTGGGACTGCTGAGCCGCTTTTCGCCGTTACTTCGATTTTGCGTACTTAGCGACTTGTGTTGCGTTGTTGCCCGTCCTCCCTCTTGCGCCCCCCAAGTCTTTTGTCTGGGTAGGGAGAGGAGGGGGGACGCTCCGCGACGCGGCGGAAGTGACAGAACTTAAAATATAAGGCTTGGCGCACATGCGCGTGTGTATGCAGCGCCTGATTTTCTTCTTGCTTGCGAATGTGTGGGCGTGTGGGGAAGGGAGGGACGAAGGAATGGATGGAGCACGGTTATGGGTGGCACATCACTGCATTCACAAGGATGGCACATGAATCGGCAAACGCAAGTTGTGCTCCGCGAAGAAGCTAGCCCATTGTCCCAGTGAAGTGGCAAACACGCACCTCCCTCCGTCCCTCCGTCCACATGCAGGCGCGCGTGTATCTGAATCTGTGTGTCTTAGTCTTTCTCTTTTCTTCCTATCCGTATGTCATCGAAGACGTGTCGAATAATAACGGCGTTTTCTCCATTAGTGTTTGATTTTTTTTATTTTATTTTGTGTTTATTCTGCTATTTCTTGCGCAGGGCGAGTGAACGTTATTTGTTTTTGTTTTTGTTTTTGTTTTTTGTTGTTTTGCCTCGATGTGTGCCTCTGCGGGTGTTTGCGCTCCCATCTCTCGCTCTCTCTCTCTCTCTCTCTCTCTCTCTCTCTGGGTGAGCGTCACCCTCCTCTGCCTCCCAGCCAGAGGCAATTTCCTCGCGGTGAAAGGACGGCACGGGGTGGCGCCGAAGTGGAGGCGGGAGGCAATGCCGCTCAGTAAGAAGGGCGCATTCGTCATGCGCGGCGACTCGCCAGAGCCGTTCCGAAGGAAGTCTGGGAAGTGGTTTATCGGGTCGCTCTCCGTCTTCGCCCGGAGGGGGTCCGCGAAAGCCAGCACGCGGGAGTCGACCGAAGCCAACCCCCACTCCCAGCCGCCCCCGAGTCGCGACTCAGCGCGAGCCGAAGCGGGTGATGCGGACAAAACACAAAAGCAACTCGTCCAGGAGGAGGCTGAGAAACGCACCCAGAACGCGTCTGAGCTCATAACTGCATCTTCCCCACAGGGCACTGATGATGATGGGAAAGGGAATATTAATAGAAGCATGCCACCTGAAGGTGCGAGCCCCCTGCAAGAGGAGCTCTACGCTGAAATTGACATCGATGATAATGAGCCTAGTCAACAAGACCTCCCCTCTGGTGCAATGAATCCTGGCAGTGATCCTAAACCCCTCATCAATACACGCACACTGAATCCGGCGGCTTCAGACAGCAGCGGGGAAAATGGCAGTGCTACGACCCCCGCGTTGGAGAAGAGTGGCGTCTACGACATGATGGATTCCACTGACCTCACAAAATACACAAGCAGCACGTACGACATTGGCGCTGAGCGGGATTCCACAGAAGATATAAAAAGCATGTACGGCATGGGGGTTGACCAAGGTCCCGCAGCCACTGCGAGCAGCACGTACGGCATGGAGGGCCCATGGAGGAATTCCATATATGACGTGGGAAACTTCGCTTTAAGCCAGCATGAGGAACAACCTGTTACTCTTCATTCTGAGATCAATTCCTCCGCAATAGACCAGAGGGTTCCCGAGCCCAATCAGCATTTAACACGCGTACCAGCATCAGCAGTTCCAAAAAGTATTTATTGCAAAATAGCCACAGACTTTCGTGATGCTAAGAGTGAGACCAAGAAAGGGTTGGAGACTGCCTCGAAGCCGAAGGAAGACGAAGCCGTGAAAAAGGACAGCAAGCCCCCGACGACTGCAAGGCCGACTGAGCTCAACGACAACGTTCACTCCTTGGTGGTTGTGAGCGACACCGCCGCCTCCGCTGTCACGGAGAAGGAGACCGAGAAGAAGGTGTCAGTGAAGGACACTGACGGCAAGGTGGTCGAGTACGAGGCGGACGAGCTGCTGCGGGCGAGCAAGGCGACCGTGGAGAACTCCGCGCTGCTGCAGGTGCTCCGACAACAGGTGGAGGCGGGCCACCACTGTGCCGTGATCCTGGCCAACGGCAAGCAGCAGGGGCCGGTGAGCCTGAGCGTTGCGCAGGCCCTCTTGAAGTCCGTCATGGCTGCGCTCAAGAAGAATGAGGAGGAGAAGGGGATCAAGTACGAAGTCCAACTGACAGCCGCCGCGATGCCCTCGGTC
>NW_021704776.1:8837-9213 GCF_003719485.1 Trypanosoma conorhini | reverse complement strand
GAGGCCCGGTGACGAACGTCCCATGAGCGTGCAGTCAGTCGGCGTGCAGAGCATCCCTGACGCCGTGGTGGAGGGAGGTCGCAGCCTGGCGTCGCCGGCCCACAGCGTTGGCGTGAGGCCCGGTGACGAACGTCACATGAGCGTGCAGTCAGTCGGCGTGCAAAGCATCCCTGACGCCGTGGTGGAGGGAGGTCGCAGCCTGGCGTCGCCGGCCCACAGCGTTGGCGTGAGGCCCGGTGACGAACGTCACATGAGCGTGCAGTCAGTCGGCGTGCAAGCATCCCTGACGCCGTGGTGGAGGGAGGTCGCAGCCTGGCGTCGCCGGCCCACAGCGTTGGCGTGAGGCCCGGTGCCGAACGTCACATGAGCGTGCGGG
>NW_021704776.1:0-8812 GCF_003719485.1 Trypanosoma conorhini | reverse complement strand
ACATGAGCGTGCAGTCAGTCGGCGTGCAGAGCATCCCTGACGCCGTGGTGGAGGGAGGTCGCAGCCTGGCGTCGCCGGCCCACAGCGTTGGCGTGAGGCCCGGTGCCGAACGTCCCATGAGCGTGCAGTCAGTCGGCGTGCAAAGCATCCCTGACGCCGTGGTGGAGGGAGGTCGCAGCCTGGCGTCGCCGGCCCACAGCGTTGGCGTGAGGCCCGGTGACGAACGTCCCATGATCGAGAAGCGTTTGGTGGGCCTTTCTCCTTGTGATCCCGAGGAGGATGATTGGTGCTGGCCACCGCGTAAACCGGAGTGGCGTTACGCGTTAGAATGTGCCGCTTTGGATCGCATTGTGGAGATGAATGATTGGTGTTTGCCACCGCGACGAACAGAATTCATGCGGTGTCCGGAGGTAAAGATGGCGCATTCGGATGAGACAGTGGTGGTGGGTGGTAACCCCGTCATGAACAATAGCAAAGCATCGCACCCGTCATTTTCCGACGTTCCTGGGCCAGTTGCGAGGGATGTTCCGTATCCTGAGTTGCAGGAGTCCGCTACTTCGACGTCGAAGATGGCATCGTTGAACGAAGGAAATGAAGTGCCGGTTCCGGTTATACACGCTGTGGATTGGGAGCCTCCGAAGTCCCCGCTGTTTGCGGATGCTGGGAACCCCGTAGAGCGATGGTTAGATGTTCCGACAGCGACGCCGACTGACAAAAAACATTGGAGGCATTCGCAAAATGTGGCACTTAGCAGGTCGAGTGGGGCAGCCCAACAACTTTTTCCGGTGCTGGAAGACTTGGATTTGTTAAAGAGATCGTCAAATTTGCCGCCGGAGGAAGTTGAACGAGAGATGATGCCAAGCGTAATGGGTAGCGATGCACATGCGCCTTCTGATAGCAACGCTTCGCGCAGTCGCTTGGACGTTAGGGACACACAGCAGTTGTTGCTTAACCCTCGAGGCAGTGAGGTCTCAGGAGAGGCGAAAGAGCCCGTTGCGATGAGTGACAAGAAGGAATCGGAGGAGCAGGCTCCGCCTACCGGAGATAAGCGGGAAGTGATGCCACTACGCAACACAATTGAACCGTGGAGTGTGCAAGAGAGCCCTTATGCGTTGGAGGTTTTCGAGGTGAGTGTGCCTGATTTGTCGGAGGCAGGGGGTGTTGATTTTTGGTTGGAGAACGAGAGCCCGAAAATGTTTTCTAAGTTGTTGCGGGATCTTGAGGAGGCAGGCCGGGTAATTCGCAAGCCGGTTGAATTGCTGCGAAAGCTCAGGGAGAGTGAGGAAGACCCGTATTGGGATAAGTTCTAGAGGTCGACTCAGGTTTGGAGCAGCCTGTTAATGGGTTTTCACTTTTTTTTCTTCTTCTGCGCCTGTGAGTGATGAGTTTAATATGTTGGAGGAGGGGCGCTCAAAAGTAATTGCACTTGTGCTGTAATTCTGCGTAATATAAATTCCAATCTTGGTTGTAGTCTTGTTTTGCATATGAGAAATTGCCTGCGTCCTGTGCGTTTCAATTAAGTTATATTTACTAGCTTTTCTTCTGGGGTGCGCCGTGCCTTTACACCCGAGATGCAGATGTAGACGTTGGGGCTGGGGGAAGGGGTGGCGGTAGACGCGGATCCTTCCCGAAGTCTATAGGCGCAAGCACCCATGTATAGCTGCATACTGTTCTGTGCTTTTTTTTGCACTTTTCCCGCCGTTTGTTCCCCGTTTTGTGTGTGTGCGTGTTTTTTTTTACTAGTATCTCTCTGTATTGCATTGGCAACCGCTTTGCGTTTGTTGGCTGATCGCCATGGAAGTGCGCTTGTGTCCCGTGTGTGACGGCGTATATAAATATTTTACTATTATGATTTATTTGCATTTATTATTTTTTTGGTTGTGTGTGTGTGTGTGTGCGTTCTTCATCATGTTGACTCGTTCCACTTCATCCTCATTTTGTACAGCTTCCCTGCAGGTGAGTAGCGTGGGATATCCCACCCCGGATAGTTGTAGATCTGTCACCTCTTTTATATACATGTGGAGGCTCACGCGATGGTTGTGTTTTCGTCTCACACCGGATCCCTCGTTGGTTGTCATGCCGGCGAGCGTGGGGGGCGTTGAGGTTTACCGCAACGCGGTGAGCAGTCGTGACGAGAACGTCATCTGGGACGAGCTCAGCCTTGTCCTGGAGCGGGAGGGGCAGAAGGTGCTGTCGGAGCGCTCGAGCCCGCAGAACAAGACTGTGAAGCACACATATCTTGAGATGCACGGCGAGCAACAGTTTACGGAGGTAAAGAGTTGGCAAAGGAAAGAGGTGCGGCGGCTTCCGGGGCTAGTGTGGTCGCCGACGCTGATGGCGTGGCTGCGAGGCGTTGCCCCGACTCTGCTGGGGTCTATGCCAGACACTGCGCGCGTGGTTGAGCACAATTTACCCGGCTACGAGATGCACATCGAACACCCCACGGTGGGTGGCTGCTTTCTCTACCTCTCCCTCCTCTCGGACACGGTGCTGTCCTTTGATGATGAGGCGACGGGTCGCCGCGGGCAGGTTTTTCTGCCGCAACGGTCCATGATGCGCTGCTTTGGTGAGGCCAGATGGGGATGGCGATTTGGCGAGCAACCCAGCGCCACACACACGTTTCTTAGTGCTGCCGGTGTCCGGCGTGTGGTGGAGCCGGACATGCGACTTAGCGTGCAGCTGTGGAAGTTCACGCCACAGTTGCTGGATGCGAGGCTGCTGCAGGACAGGGTGGAGGAGTCCGTCCGGCACCTCGAGAGAGAAAAACTCCGAGCTGACGTGGAGCAGGCGGAGGAGGCCTGCGAGTCCCCACAACTTGACTTCACTGCGGTGTCCGGGGATGAAACCACAGGCGGGGGGCCTCTTGGCGGCGATTACGTGGCGGGTCCGTCCCCTCAGCCGGGGGGCGGCGCTAAGGTCACGATGGAGACAATTGGAAAAGACTACGACACCTACAAGCAAAAATTTCAGCACGTCCACGGAGTACTTCAGGAGATGAAGACGTTGCAGGACGCTGGGCAACCTATTAATGACATGTGGTTGAGGCGAAAGATTTTGGACGGCCAGGGAGGCACCGAACACGACAAGAGTGACGGCTTTGATGCCGAGGATGTGGAAGGCACGTGGGATCGCGTGGACGCACGGGCACGCTTCTACAAGGCACGACTTAAGGGCATGGACTACGACGGTAGTGCCAACCTCAGTAGTGCGATGCCGGACGTGACGGAGGATGCGCCGCTTGACATGAAGAAGACAATACGGAAGATTGCCCCACTTGTGAAGGATGGGGAAAAGATACTCGCAAGTTTTCCTGGCGCACAGTAAGCGCGCAAGCGAGCGACAGAGGGAGGAAAAAGGCAAATACGAAAAGTATGATGCGGTGTAGATGCATCATGGATTCGACGCCTCTCCCTGGCAAGATGTGGTGGGTGCTGCAACGACCGTGCTCTTGCACTTCTGCTCTCTTTGACCCTTTATATATTTTGCATCTTTGCTTCTTCTAGTCGTGTTGTTGTTTTTGCGACCACCTTCGTTGATGTGCGTTTTTCTTTCCTTAGCCGCTGCATAGTTTTGCAGATGCGGAGGCGGGCGTATCGACGGAGGTACAGCGCCAGGGTGCTTTGCGTTCCCCTTCTACTGTTGATGCTGATTGCACTCGTGACTTGCCAGAATTTCCTGCGAGTCGTGCATGGCCCATTCCGTGTGGTGGCTCGTGAACAGGTGCAGCAGTACGAAGAGAGGAGGCGGGAGCGGCAGACGCCGTTTGAGGCCGCGTTTGCTGCGAAGGCCCAAGCTGTTCTTAACGGTAGCCATCGTCTTGGAGAAGGGTTGGACGTGCACCTGTTTGTTCTCTGGCATCAAGCGTACGCACAGCGGCGGGCGGTATTGAAAGACATTCGTGATAGTTTTGTTGTGCTCGAGCTGGCAGAGTTCGATTGGGGCGACAAAACGAGGGAGCACCGCAAGTTTATCTCAAATCTTTGGGTACTGTACAGTGGCAAGGGCGGGTGGAGGCGGGAGGGGATGTGGGAGAAGCTACATCAGTGCGGCTACGGAAGATTCACCGCTCTTGCTGTTGCGGACATGCACCCCCGCTACGTAAGGAAGCACACCGCGCACGGCCTCGATACCGTGAACCTCATGATGCACACCAAGAAGGACTTGTACAGAAGGTGGACGGGCGGCGGCTTCAAGGTGCATGGAACATACACCACGCATGAGACCAACCATGACCTTCGCGTCCTGTTCCACACCACCGTTGAGGGCGTCCTTGGAAGAGCGCTGGAGACACGGCTCTACACCAGAGATGCCGTTTCCGCATTCTTGTACGATCCCGCCTCCTTCCTCACGACACGCGAGGTGTATGGGGTTAGCAACGTCGGCAACGAGGCCAGCAGTGACAAAGCTGAAGGGACGACAAAGCAGTACGGCCGGCAAGGCTGGCGGTGTGCTTCGTTTATTTTTGCGCTCGGCTCGCTGACGCGGGTGACGGTGGAGGATGGACGAACCGGGGCTCTGCTTTGGTCGCAGCGCAGTTCGCCCTCCGGGACGCCGTTCGCGGTAGAAGCGGTGACACACGTTGAGTGTGCCGCGTGGCCCGACGCGCTGGAGCTTCGCGCCTGCTCGTCCGAGATGTGGGGGGCTGTGGCACTGTTGCGTGCCTCACCGGCCAATTCGTCAGAGGTGACTTTGAGCAGTACTTTTACCGTTGAACTGGATGGCTCCACTCGAGTGCTGCGTTTAAAAAACTTCGATTGATTACTTCCTCTCTTGTATGACGCTCGTAACGCTCCTCCTCCACTTCGATGTGGGTGCGTATTTGTGCCACTGCCTGAACCGCTTCCTCTGAGGATTGTGGTTCTGGCAAGACGGGAACCATTCACTTTGCTGGTGGGTTTTTGTTTTGGGTAAATGCATCTTTTTTCAATCAAGGACATTTTTGTGTTGCGTTGCGTTGTTTCTTTTTTTATTTTTATTTTTTCTTTTGTGCTTCTGCCTCTTGAGGGGGTTCTACGCGAAGGGAGTCGACGCCTTGCTGCGGGATGAGCTGGTGCACGGCGGCGGAGGTGGCCGACCTGATAAGCGTCAGCAGGCTGCGTCATGACGTCGCAGAGGCAGAGCGCAAGGCGGCGGATTTGCGTTTCATTGAACTTCACGCATCGGCAGTAAACATTGGGGATGCTCTGGTGGAGGTGGCGGTTGCATCCAACGCGGTTTCGTGCGGTGTGCGGCTGGCGGCGGCGTTGACGCTTGAATCGCTCGTGACGGAGCGGGCGTGGTGCGAGGGCATCGGATTCAGCGACAAGGAACGTGTTCTTACTGCACTTCTGGCGTGCCTGCGCGACGCTTCCCTCGCTGCGTCTGTGACTGACTCGCGGCTGAGCGCCTTGTTGTGCTCCTGTCTCTGCCGCATTATCTGCTTTGAATATCCCGCTGCCCGCTGGGATACCTTTATTGACGAGTGCGTATCCGCCGTTGTCTCGCTGGGCGCCACGGAGCAGCAGGCAGGGCGCGGGTTCATTCAGCGCACGCTTCTCCTGCGGTTGGCGGAGGTGTGTGCCGCCAAAGCCGCACTGTGGTGGCGGCTGGCGTCCGTCGTGGTCCGCCGTCTGTTGGCGGGGGCCGCAGTTCCTGGCGGTGCAGGGGAGCCACGGCTGCTGTGCCTTCGTGTGGTGCTTCAACTAATGCGACGGCGTCCGCGCCCGGGTGAAACCACTGAGGCGGAGCGTCCGAAGAGTTCGTTTATCTTTTCCGACGAATTTCGTGGCGTCGTCGGCCGCGGTCTGGAAGAGGGGGCAAAAGTCTTTGAATCAGGGGTTCCCCGCACGATTCTCCTGGAGGAGTGTGGCCTCCTCTTGGACGTCGCCCAGCACCTCCTCGGCGACGATGCGCTCGCGCATACTGTGTTTCGTTGCGCCGTTTGCCTTCTTTCCTCATGCGAGGCCGCATACCTCGCAGACGACGACGACGACCGTTCGCTGGCTTCCTGTGCCGATAAAGCGCTCGAATGCCTGGTTGGTGTGCTGCAGATGCATCCGGAGGCGTCGCTGCTTTGCGACAGCGAAAAGTTCCTCTCAACGCTGTTCAGTTACATGACACGCGCCGTCGCACTTGAGCACGGCGAGGAGTCGGCGCTGCTGGACGCACTGCAGGAGGACTGTGTTGTGCCGTTGGGGTGCGCTGGCGGCGACACAGCCGCAAACGCCGGTGCCGCGCTCGAGCTTCTCATGGAGGCGAACCCGCACTTATTGGGGCTCGCGGTGGGATCTCTTTGCGCCACAGTCACTGAGCTAGAGCAGGGGACCAACTCGGCACACTGGCGGGCGTGGACAACCGCCCTTCGTTGCCTCTGCCGCGTGTGTGACGAGAAGGGCTTGTCGCTCGCGGACAGTCTGCCAGATGCCGCTGGGCGTCTGCTCTCACCCCTTGCGTTGCTTCTTCGGCGGACCGTCGACCCGTTGGAGGCTGCAGAGGTGATTGAGTTGCTCGCCTTGTGCGTTGTGCGGGCGAAGCAGGAGTCCGTCTGTCGTGCCTTTTTCTTCATCCTCGAAGCCACCTTCGACGACGTTGGCGATACTGGCACGCGGGAGCAGGTACTCCTTCTTGCGGTGACCGTTCACGCGGTGCACCGGTTTTTCTCGACGTATGCCCCGTCGCTCCTTCCCGGGAGCTTCTGCGACACGTCGGCGTGGCTGCGGCGTGCACTCGCGGTGATAGCCCGCGGCGGTCCACTGGCCGTGTACTGTGGTGCCCACGCCGTGCAGACCCTGCTGCGCGTCACTCCCGCTTGCACCCTTCCCTCAGCCTCATTGGTGCTCGCCGCGCTAGACAATGCCTGCCGTCAGTGCAATGTTCCGAATGCGTCCTCGCTCCTTGCTGGACTTGTCTGGTCGCTTTGCCGTCATGCTCCGGGGGGGTGCAAGGTTGCGGTGGAGCGGCTAGAAATTTTCTTGTCGCACTGCCTTCAAAATGGCCCGCGTCGCGCAGAGTTACGGCGGTCCCTGACAGATTATTTATGGCGCTTTTTAAGGTCTTACTTGCGGCAAACGGAGTGTCTTCAGTGTGTGGCAACCGTGCTGCACAAGTGCCTTCCTGTCGTTCTGCAGTTTGCCGTTGAAGATGCACCGCACGACGATGCGACGACGCGTCTTGTGTCAAGTTGCCTGGCGGCAGCGGCGACCTGCGATCACGCGGGGGTTCTGTGCGAGAACATCAGCTCCGTCCTCTGGGAGCTCCTCCGTTCCGCGGTGCAGGAACGCCACAGCTCCACCGCGCTGACGAAGATTGCGGCGGCGATGAGTGCTACGGCGCTCATGTTCCCGACGCTCCTGGATGGCGATATGACGGCAGTGGTGTCGCTGCTCTTCAGCAACGTCGATGCGGCCGGGGCGAAGGGGCTTAATTATGCGGGATGCTGCCTTTTGCCCGCACTTTTTTGCGTGCGCCACCCGGAGCATCTGGGAGACATGGCGGCCGCGTTTGTGGCGGCGCCTCGGCACAAGCATTTGGCATGGGGGACGATGCTTGGCCTCTGGAGCTCCGTCGCCCCCCTCACCGATCACTTTACCACGCTCTACTTTCTGGCAGCGTGGTGCCGGCTGTTAGGCTACGCCGTCGCCGCCCGCAGTGAGGGGCAAGACGCCCTGGCGGTGGTTGTGCCCCACTGCACGGTTTACTATCTGCCAAGTATGTACGTGAAGTCACTACCAAAACGGCGGGTGGCGGGCTGTAGCGTGGCGCAGTGTATTGCCCTCGGCCTCGCGCTTGTGGCGCAGCGAGGGCAGAAGTCGGCGAAGGTAAAACTGCTGGAGGAGGAGTTGCTTCAGCCGCTCTCATTAAATCGACGATTTGAGGCGCTTGCGTGCTGCAGCGCTGCCGAGGCGGGGATTGGCGCGCTGTTGTCGATGAGTCCCGCAGAGGGCGCCCACTGGCTGCTGGGGGTGATGTCAGCCGGCGGTTATGGACTGCAGGTTGACACCGCCCTCCGCTTCGCAGGTGAGTCGTAACCGATCAGCTTTACGCTACGTATATCTTGTTACTGGGGACGCCCGGGCTATTGGGTCCGACATTAGTTCCACTGCAGTCCCTCTGTGTGTGTGTGCTTTTATTTTTATTTTTATTTTTTGCTCCTGTCAATAACCCCTGCATTGCCCCCTCTCATTAACAATAATCCCGCAATGCGTGGGGAAGTGTAGTCCGTAGCGCCACCGCAGTAAGGGAAGATGGTTCGCATGCAGGGTGTTGGTCGCGGCAAGTCCGCCTCGTCTCTGCCGTACTGCCGCACGCCCCCGTCGTGGCTTAAGATCGCCAGCCGCGACGTGATTGAAGCCGTCTGCAAGCTGGCGAAGAAGGGGCTCTCCCCCAGCCGCATCGGCATGCAGCTGCGGGACTCCATGGGTATTGCCCAGGTGAAGAACGTTACTGGCCGCAAGATCCTGCGCATCCTGAAGCACAAGGGCATGGCGCCTGAGATCCCGGAGGATCTCTACTGCCTCATCAAGCGTGCCACGGAGATGCGGAAGCACCTGGAGCGCAACACGAAGGACAGGGACACGAAGTTCCGCCTCATTTTGGTCGAGTCCCGCATTCACCGCCTTGCCCGTTACTACAAGCGCGTGAAGCAGCTGCCGCCCACCTGGAAGTACGAGTCCAGCACGGCGTCCGCAATGGTGGCGTAAGGAAAGGCGCACTGCTGTTGTTGTTTTTCTTTTTGTTTTCGCCTGTTTCTTTTCTTTTTTGCTGATTCCATTTTTGTTCTTCCTCTTGCCGTTCATAGGCGCGTGCGTCTGTTGCGCGGGACGCTCCGCTTTTT
>NW_021704777.1:0-9207 GCF_003719485.1 Trypanosoma conorhini | reverse complement strand
GAAACGCAGAAGAAACACCAAAGCAAAGGTAGACAAAAACACGCAAAACCAAAAATGACACCAAATGATAATAGTAATAGTAGTAGCATCCCCTTTATTTTCTCATTCACCTCTCACATGAAAAAGTAAAAAGGCAAACAGGGAAACAAAGACCAATATACAGAAAAAAAAACAGGTAAAATATTTTATTCCAGTTGATCGGTAATGACTCTTACCAAGCATAACAAAGGTTCCACCCCACCTCCTCCAGCAGACGCCAGTGTCGCACGCCGTCGGCATGAATATGAACACCAGAAAAAAGCAATGAGTCCACTGGCTATCATGAGGTAGACTCGATAAAAGTCGTCCTTCTGCTGCTCCGAATATGCCTCCACAGTCGTGTGGCACCAGATTGAGATGGCTTCTCTCTCGTGCTCCCACACACAGACGGAAAAGGCGTGCATAGATCAAATGTGTAAGTTCGCCCACTGTCACCTCAGACGCACCGATGCGTCTTGCCTCCAGCAACTACGCCTCTCCCCAGTGAAGGTGTGTGTGTGCGTGCAAAGGCTCCGGCCGTAATAAGGGGTGCATCCCACACGCGAAACATGTTTTCAATTATCAGTAATATATCTACGGCTTGCCCTTTCAAAGAACTGTTGTTACAGTAGAGGCAGAACCCACAGAGGAGGCAAGAAGGGAAGTCATAGGGACGCAATTACTCACACATCTTCCAAGTAGCTAGGAGACTCAAAAATGTGTCGTCACACTTCTTCCCCACCCCCTCAATAGCCAGAGATGCAGTTACACAGAATAAACCTTCCCCCACCACTCTCACTGCATATATGTTTCTCTCTATAACAGGCGCATGTGTATTGTGCGCCCTTCGAGTCCTTCTTTTCATCACCTTAAGCCATAGTAACCAAGAACAAAGTAAAACAATAGGGACGTGTACATAAAGCCACAACACCACACATATGCACATGCGGTTGCTGGCGCAACGCCCCAACTCCGTAGAATCCAGAGGCAGGTGAAAAAAAAAAGTAAGCTACAAAAGCGGGATGCTCGTCCGCAGGTTCACCCTCCGGCAGGATAAATATGTGTTTTTTTTTTCCGATGTTGTCTTCTGCTTCCTATCAGCGGACAAAGGACGACTCATCTCCGCTGAGCCTGAAGTGGATGTGAACATCGCTGTCGTTGCCGCGGCCGGCACGAGGGGAGCCCGTCAAAGATTCTATGAGCGCAGAAATAAGCTCCTGCACGACGCTGGACGGGGTGCGGGAGCGAAGCTCCGTGAGGCGAGTGCGCAGCTCCTCATTCCCACCTGGTTGGAGAGTTCGGTACACGCGGGAGACGTCCTCGACGTGCGCAGGGTTGACAAAGGCGGGGATGCGCAGGGCGAGTTCTCCAGCGTACGCGTCCCACGTCTGCTGTCCCAAAGAATACCTGCGCAGTAAAATAGAATGTGGGGCATTGCTGTCGAAAGACAAGGGGGCGCTCAGTTCCCTCTCAGGCGATCGATCCAAGGAGGCCTTGACAAGAGTTCCACCACCACCATTAACGGCATCCACATGCAGCGATGCAGTGTCAAGCCCGACAGACCAACAGGGCGACATCATTGGGGGTAAAGCAAGGCGTTGCTCAAACACCACGCCCCCAGCACCGTCAAGCAACCGCACTTTCACGTTATGTGGACGTGCAGCACTCATCTTCGCAACAAACTCCGCTTTCCAAGTGTTGCCACAGCCATTCCCATCCACTTCACAAACAATATGAAGGTGTTGAGGGCATACGAGTCGAAGTTGTACTTCCTCTTGCAGTTGCAAAACACTGGCATCCAAAAAGCAGGAAACTGGAGTAGCCACTTGTTGAGGCATTTTTGCCACCTCTGGAGCCATCAACGTGACTAGGGTTTCAGCACAAGGCGCACCACTTACAGGGTCACGTGCTAAAATCTGAATACGATGCACAGAGCCAGGAGGAAACTCGTATCCCAGCGGTATCTGGCCACCTTGTTCTAGGTTCATGAAACCAGTTCCATCCACATCCACACTTAGTCGGCACGGCCTCTCCGTTCGAACATTTTTCAGGCAGCCACCCTCACAGGTAAATTGAAGAGCGTCTGTTAAACTTACAGCACCCCCTTGGGCACACCGCCGCACCAGCTCGTTCTCATGATCACGTAAAAGTTGTAGCAGTAAATCCAGCAGAGCCCTCTCTTCTGGAACTTCTGTGGGAATGGATCCCCAACGGACCGGAAGCGGTGGCGGTGATGGAAGATAAAAAGCATCCACCAGAGCCTTGGCAAGTTCATTTCGCGAGGGTGGCACAGGCAAGGAGGGCCGGTGCAGTGACACGCGAACATTGTTCGTCTCACGCGGCACCTCTGTCGTGGAGTGGGGTGAGAGTTGCATTGGTTGCTTGTCATCGAGGCTGATAAACAGTTGCGTGCTTTCAGGATCCTCTGCAGCCCTAAAATAAATGGGCCGTTGAAGCAAACTTGTCAGGCGACGCAAACAGTCAATAAGAAGCGGTAAAAGTCGCTGACCATTAACAGATTGAGCTGACGTGATATTTGACAGCTCTGAGATCACCTTGTCTGGATTCGCACTGTGCCTCTGAAAGGTCTCAAGCATCCGGGCAACAAGTAGCTCATCTAAGTTTTTATCTGGCGGTGGATGGCGCAAGCAACAACTGGCTACCGCACGTCCCATGGGGGGTGTCACAGCAGTCAAGGTTATACTGTGACCTGCCGGCACTTGCACACTTCCGCCTGCAGCAATTGTACAGGGTGGCGCATTGTCCACAGCGGCTGTGATGCCGTACCCCGGACACTGAATCTCATTCACGGTGTCGTTGCTCTTGTTGAAGGATAATGTGGGTGGTTTTCTGAATAACTGCTCAGACACGAAGCCACAAATAGCTACAGCTTCAGGGGTGGTTGGAAGGATGCCTTGAATCCCACGCCGCGCAGTGTCGAGATCGGAGCTTTGCAGGGCCTTCGCAAGCTCTGCAATCCACGGTTCAACCTCTGTGGGAGCTGCTGCGCTGGGTTGAGGATACGGGCCTCGTTGTGGCCCAATCTCAAACACAGCGGATAAGCCGTCATCGCGCACGGTTACGACATGAGGCGCGTCTTTATCTACGTACACCCCGGCATCACCACTGACGGGTGGATGATTGTCGACGCTTATTCGGCAAGGATGCTTTCCAGTGATGAAGCGTGCCCCATGCGCACTCTCCGCAATGCTGAAGCCCAAAGAGGCTCGTTCCGTCGACGGTACCACCGTACTCTGACGGAGAAGCTGGCGGCCGGAAGGATCGCTGAGAATGGTACGAACACGGTGCTCGCTTCTATCAGGAAGACGAAGTTGGGCAGTTCCATACCCCGACGAAGACGCCCCATTGTCTCCAATCAATTCAATCATAAAGCCTTCAGCAGTGGCGACAAACGTTGGTGGTGAGGCATCGCCAGGGGGGGCTGCCACACACATCGTCTCAAGCTCTGGAACACGAGGTTCAGAAAGATCCGTTGCCACAGGCTCATCATATGACGAGGTAAAGGCTCCAGGGGGGAGAAACTGCTGTGTTGCTGGGGCACGGGGCAGTTGAAAGGTAAAAGGACCACTTTCCACTGCAACAGATACGGCACGGTTGGGTGTGAGGGGAAGAGCCTCACCGCTCCCACTGCAGAAGAGGACGACGTTGTCTTCATTTCCGGCGGTGGTTTGAAGCAAAAAGGTGGCAGCGGATGGTATTTGTGTGGCTGCAAGTGACGGAGAGACACGCCGTGGATACTCCATTTCCGCCATCTCCAAGGAACACTCTTTGGCTTGAATGGGAATCTCATACCAGCCCTCGCAGGGGCGTATTCTCCGTCCGTCTATAGTTAAGATAATGCTATCTGTGAGCCGAGGATCTGGCGGTGCTCGCAGCCGCAGGACACTTTTCCCCTCGCTTCCGCTCAAAATAAGCTTGCACTGGTGCTTCACGCCCCCTCCCTGCACCACGGCATTGAGGTGATACTCGCGGCCGTCGCCAGGCACGGGTACAGCACCGCCGCCGAATGGGAAGACGACTGTCCTTGTTGGGCCGTTGTCCACGCCGAGTTCGCAATGCAACTTCTGTCCCTTTCCCTGTTGTAGCTTCTCAATGACGAGGTTGGCACCCGTTATGCGGAGCGTGAGGACGGTAGAACCCGTTCGAAGCGCCCCCGTGTGTCCGTGGTTGAGCGGCGGCTCCATTTTGTATTCTCCCCGGAAAGGGTAGCCAGCGTCGTTCATGTTGCATCCCACAGGTGGGAACCTCGCGCGCAGCGGCATTGCTGAAGTGGAGGTCTGGTAAAGCAAAAAGAGAAAACAGAAGAAGCTTGACCCCTACTAAGACAAGGGCGACGACTGACCCCTCCTATTGCCCTATTTGGAGGGTGACACAGCCCACACACGCAGACAGACAGACAGAGAGATAAATAGCAAAAGAAGAAATGGTGGAAGAAAGCAGTTACAAGAGTCAACATCCTCAGTGCAGAAGACGCTCAACACACTCTTACCATTCACTCCAATGCTTCATTTTATTTATTAACGTTTTTTTTTTTTCAGACTGAGAGTAGTTTCTTAATCATGCATTATAAAAAAAAGAGGAACAACATCACCACTACGCTGTAGCCCCCCTCAGAGAGTCCACACGCTGACGGATCAAGTCGACGGTGACCGCAAGGTCGTCAAGGGTATTGTTGTCCCGCACAATAAGAATACTATCGTCGTAGGCCCCACGTGCCTCCTCCTCGCAGAGGCCCTGGATCTCAACTTCCATGTTTTCGTCGCGTTTCTGATCGCTGTACTTGCGCGCGGTGAGACGCTCGAAGAGGGCCTCCGTGGAGGTGCGCAGGACAACCACGAGGTGGAACCACCGCTGTGGAAACAACTCACTGGAGTGATAATCCACGACGTGATTGCCGCCGCCCACCATCATCGGCTCCATAAAGTCAAGCAGCCGATCCTCATCGTCCTCCTGCACAATGTGCGTGTCAAGCTCCTTGTCGTACTCGCTGTAGAAGCAATTTTCCTTCACAATCTTCCCCACCTCCACCTGCTCGAAGTCGCCAAGCTCCTGCACGAGGAGCTCGGCGAGGGAGGTCTTGCCCGTGCCGGGCGTGCCAGTGATCAGAATGTTGATGCCCCTGGGACGCTGCATGCCGTCCCCGTTCGTACCTTGAGTTCCTTCACAACGGCATCGTGAATGTGTGTTGGGTTGGTTGTTGTTTTGCGCAAAATCAACTCAACAGGGGAGAAGTTAACACAGCACGTAAGCAAGGTCCTCTTCGTTTCCGCAACGTATTCCTTCCTCGCATTCCTCTGCGAAAGAGAGCCAGGAAGGTATATATATATATACATAAGTGTACCTCTCTGCGTGTATCGGCATCACTCCGTTCCTCAGCCAGCAGAACGAAAGCGACACAAAAACAAACAAACACGGGGCACCACGTCGTAGTACAATGCCTCCAGAAGATGCAGATGTGCAAACAAAAAAGCCCCGGATGGTCCAAAGCCAAAAAACAACAACAACAACACATATACACATAGGAAAGAGAGGCCTCGCGCCATTACTCATTTAACCACCAACGCCAGCGGCCGAAATAAAACAAACACACGAATAGTGGTTACTCTTCCTATCCTTCAGCCACACAAAACACAGGCTCCGGGAAACTTCACTTCTGCCAGGAGGACGCGCGGACCATCTGTTCACGCCCCTTTTGCTCATTGCGGAATCTTTCAAACTCCGCCTCAATGTCCTCCGCATGGGCGCTTTCTTCCTGCAACGGTGCAGCACGATGCCGTGCCCACATGTCAAGTGACAGCTGCTTCATCTTTTGCATCTTCGATGAGGCAAGGCGGTGACTACGCGACGCCCGATGCTCCGGCCAATTTTTCTTCAGGAGCGCAAGATGACATGTCGCACACCATGTCTGGTCCGCCGGCAGGAGTTCCCGCGCCAGCTGCGACGGCCTGAGCTGACGTCCAATGTAACCTTTCCTGCTGAGCATGTCTCCTATATGTCTTTTTCACCCTTGCGAGTAAACAAACAAACAACCAGAGAGAGAGAGTGATAAGAGGAAGGCTGACCTGACTGCTACCGCCGTGGCTGCTGCCGCTTTTGATAAGGACAGTAATGGAAAGCGAATAAGGTAACTTGTTCGCAGACGGGCGGCGAGCGGCCAGATTCCTCATATCGCCCCCACTCACTGTCTTTAATCCAATCAGCAATTCTGTTGTTGTTGCTTTTTTTTCCTCTTTTTTTTATTTTTGCGTCCAGCAGAGTACTTCTGTCGGACTCGCCTCCATCATCAGCAGCAACGCAGCTCTCCATCAGACGGCAGCAAGCAGCGCACGTGATCGTCAGTAAGAAGGTTAGTTTTCCCTCCGGCTCAGTTATCATCCTCGTCGTCATCCTCGTCGCTGTCGTCGGAGTTCTCAAGGTGAAACTCGGGCAGGGACTGTTGAGTGACCATTATAGGGGAGTACGCTGCGGAACCAGGTCGCACCGTGCGCCGCCGCGCACTAGGGCCGTCACCGCTCTCTCGCATTGAAATTTCTTTTTCAACACGCAGCGGGGTGGTGAAAGCAAGACTGCTGCCACCCACGTCATTAACGGCACCGGTCATCGTTGATGACATGTACGAGTCATCGTCCAAATACAAGGAACGCAAAGGAGTACTGTCCTCCACCGCCTCGGCTGAAGCAGCAAAAGTGTCAAGAGGAGCTGGTGAGAGGACGTCTAGCAGAGGCACAGTGTCTTCATCCTCGTCAAAGCCAAAAGTCGTTTTATGCAGCAGTTGTTCATAGTGCCAGGAGCGCCGATCTTCACTGTGCTTCACATTTGTATGAACGCTTCCGGTAAGCGACCCCGAGGTTAGGCACAGCGTACTCCCACCATACGCCCCTGTGGGGGCCTCTGAGAGGCTTATCCATGTCCTCACCTCGTCTGGGTCCTCGTTCCTCTCCTGCGTCCCCGGTCCCATGTCTGCCTCATTCCCTTCCTCGACCGCGGCGGAGCGTTGTCGCTTCATGCCAGCGCCCGTTGATTCTGGAAGAGCAACTTCGGCACAAAGCGCCGACAGCCTCCAACTTAGATGGCGCACGAGTTCACAGGGCAAGATGCTAGCCCCAGTAACTCCATCAAAGAGACGCTGCACCCGAAGATTTCGCTTTTTAAGGCGCTGAAAGACGTCTTCAAAACGTTGTTCGGCGGAGGTGCCGATGCGAAGCAAGCGCTCGCCTACCTTCAACTCAATGTGTTGCTGCACCTTCCCGGAGTGAGCAAAGGCGTTGTCAGAGGCGTATGAGCGCACGTGATCTCGGCCAATCAGTGGGCGCTTGATAGTACCATCCTTCAGGAGAACGGGTGTGGTGGTTTTGCTGCACTTCTCTTTCACGTAGTAAAAGAAGCAGCAGAGGTTATTCTCGGTTACCTCAAATGTGTCTTCGACGGCTTCGTAAACCGCATTGCTATCTCCAGGAGCAGGGTCCCGCATTCTTGTGAAGTTGCGCACCACGATCCTCGGGAACTCTCCAAATGTGCCTTGTGGCATTTGGGCGATTGCTTCTCTCCCGGGGCCATCACCTCCGTCGCAGCGAGGGCATACATACGATCCATTGAAACCACTGCCGCCGTCGGCTGTGTCACTCCTGCAAACGCCACCCCCACCGCCCAGTGCATACGGAGAAGCAGCTTGCGCAGACATTTTTGCAGACTTCTGCGGACGCGCGGCTGAGGGATGCAGAACAAAGTACTGGTTAAGACGGTATTCCACCCCCTCTGCAAGTTCCCCGTACGTCATGCTGCCCCTGTAAAAAGGCACCAGAACATCGCCCCGGTAGTCATTCGCCTTGCCATAGAAGCACCTACTCCCTGAAGCAGTGACGGGTTGGCACTGGTACAGGCTGATGCACACCGCGCCGAGGGACACGATGGTTTCTTCCGCACGCATGCATGCGTCTTGCGCCTTTCCTTGCCTGTCGCTCCGTCCAACTGGCCGCGGCCTACCCCCCCCCACCACCGCCCACCCCGCAAGCGCCGTCTCCAAATACCAACGAAGATGCGGCGGAAATCAGGCAGAAAAAGGACAATTGAACATGGAAAAAAGAAAGAGATAAAAAAAATCTGACACGCAACAGTAGTTGATCGAATAGAAAGAAGAAGAAAAAAAGAGACACAGCGGTCCCACTTTACCCCATTTACTCGGGTCTTTGCACTGCTTTTTCCTTCTCATTTTTGTTTCAGCCGTGCTTCTCCACGTCTAAAGGGAGAGAGACACAAGGACGGCAGAAAAAAAACACTTGTGCCACACCAGCGATGGGAAATCTTAACAATAAACAAAAAAACAGAGAAAACCAACGCATAATGATAGTAGCCGGCGTTAGTAATGGAAGAGCAGAGAGGCTCATCCTTAGTGCGCCACACGAATAACGCTTAACAGACACGAAATTATCTGTGAAGAGGTTCATGTAGCTATATTCAGGTAGATCTAGGACGTAAATGGAACCCATTAAATATATGCACCTTTGTACTTAAATACAAATAAAAAAAGATAAAGCGTGAGAGACTTCCCTTCATTGCCCTTTGCATTGGGGTTAATTTCCTTTCCTTCCTCTCTCTCTCTATCTCTCTCTCGGTCTCGCACTCACTGTATCTTCTACTACGATTTAGACAAAAGAGTCACTCACACGCACACGCACATATACAAAGGGAGAATAATATTGTGGTAAAACGTGCATCAAACAGCACCGTTTATTTTTTTCATCTTCTTCCCTTTTTAGTTCTATTTTTTTTTGTTCGTTTGTTTCTGTATTGAGATATAAACGAGGGCATGAATGAATGAATGAATGACAATCTATAATTCGAAGTCCCCAACTGTGTTGGATTTCTAAACTTCTCCCTCCTCCTCCTCCCCCTCCTCTACCTCATTCCTCGACGTAAGTGACGCACCCCCCTCTTTCTTTCCTCCTTCGTATTTTTTCCCTCTTTAGCACGGACGTGCAATTTTGGGGGAGTGAAGAGGCGGGGGGGGGGGTTGAAGGATTCGTTATTGCATCTAAGTGAAGCAGTAAAAATAAAAAGTGTTCGAATACATCTCCGTTTCCCTCTCTGGTGGAGAAGAGGCCATTCTGGCCCCAGTTTACTTGGATAGCGCGGCGAAGTAGGCCGGCAGCACAATGTCTCTCCTGGCAC
>NW_021704774.1:0-9220 GCF_003719485.1 Trypanosoma conorhini | reverse complement strand
ATAAAGGGAGGTGGAGGGTGGGGCGAGCCGTGGCATGGCCTCTTCTTCCGCAGTGTTTAGTGGATATTAGCGTCGTCAGCTGCATGTTGTTGTTGTTGTTGTTGTCGTTAGAGTGCCCCTCCTTCGCCGGGGCGGAGCAGCAAGGCTATCTGTCATCAGCTTTTTTTTTCTCTTTTTTGTTGTCTTTTTTACTTAGAGGTTCTTGAGCGGTGCGGCGCATGTCAGTCGAAGCCTGTCGGACGCCTCCTACAAAGCCTGCAGCAACAGATGTTTCTTCCTCTCCACGACATCCACGTAGGGTGAAATTCCCTCATGGTACAGCTGCAGCACGCGCCCCCAGTATTCCTTTCCACCCAGCAGCGAGGAAGTACTGCTTTGCGACGCTTAAGCGGGCCCGTGTTTCCACAGAAATGGGCAGTGCTGTAAGGAACGCTAATGCGGATGAAGCCAAGCGGAGGTGTTCGCCGGGTGCCGCTCACGCAGCGGACATCGAGGCAGGCAAAAGCCGACGAAGCAAAAAAGCGACTAAGCCGTTGTGATGGGCCTCAAAAAAAAAACGAAGAACGCAACGCTCCTTTGTTGTTGTGGTGTTCCCAGAAGCCGGTAACTATATTTGTTAGTTACGGAGATAGAGAGATCAGGTGTGAAAAAGTGAAATAGCGGGCGCGGGGTGGAATCACTTGTGTGCGGCGAGGCGCACTGGGTGCAAGGCAAGAGATCCCGCAGGAAGAGGCAAACGTAGAGGCTTAGCTAACCGAATATGTAGTGAGAAGGGAAGAGAGGGATGGAGCGGGTAAAGACCAAATGAACGTCTTCGCCGCTTCCGTTCCGTGCTTCTATCTGTAGCTCCACACGACACGGAGGTGCGAGCTGTGGGTGTATGCATACGCGCAAAACTCCCTGGCGTGGAGTGGAGTGGCGTTCAAGCCACACACACACACGCACACGCACACACAAAGGAAAATAACAACAAATAGTCCATAAAAACACACACCGAAAAAAAAAGATATAAACGTGTAAGAAAAGATCGGAGGGCGTCTCACCGTGTTTCGCAGCACTCCCGCCGTGAGAAGTCACAGCGACAGCATCACCACATGAGATGCCGCACTTTCTGGCGACGTCAATGCCCCCCCACAAAGAATCTTTACGGAGCAACACGGCGGAGGCAGACCATGACGCGGTTATCGCAGGGGCGGCAGCCGCGAGATGTGGTAGAAGTGACTGTGCCGTCCAGTACGTCGTTGGGGCCGGGCGTTCTCCAGAGTCGAGGAGTGTGATTTTAGCAGAAATATCACCGGCGGCGATGCGGCCATGGTGCATTGCGACACAGCGGATGGGGAAGCGTGTCTTGCCTGTGCCAAACGCCTCCTCCCGCACGTTGCTCATTAGACAGCGCATGACAAACACCCGACCTCCCACCGTCCCTGCAACCACGGCAGAAGAGTCCGGCGACATCGCAATGCTAGTAACTTGGTCCGGTACTGCAAGCACCGTCAGCGGGTCACTCCCGCAGCGCACGTCGTACAACAGAACTTTGCCATCATAATTAGCCACAGCCAAAGTGTTTCTAGTGGCCGCCACAGCCCCAACCACGCGAGGTTTTGGAATGGTGAGGCTCAACCGCACCGCGGCCCGTTCCACGTCTATTACCTGCACGCCCACTGGTGATGCGCTCAGCAAGAGGGAGGGCTCCTGCGGCACCTCCTTTAGTGATAGCACAGGCGCCTCATCCTGAAAGGTGTAGCACCTCACCACCGATCGGGACTGGCGTGAGACGACGACAATGCCTCCCACGGATGACCCAACGGCCAGGCATGAGTCAGACGACAAAAAGCAGGAGGAAATAATGGGATCACCGCCAACGATGTGGTGTGGAAAGCTTTCTAGGCGCGCCGCATACCGTGGGGAGAGGCCACGACAATCGTCCATGTTAAAGATATGGGTTCCGTTCATGATGGTGCTTACAAGGCAGGCATTGCTGGCGTCGCTGTAAGTCATGGAGGAGATACGGCCCTGGACCTCAAACCGGCAGCTGACGCCATCGTTCTCCGCCATGGCTGCCCCACTACGCCTCAACCCTTCCCGCCTTCCCCTCTACTTCTTAATATTAACCCTCACCGCCCCCCCCACCCAAAAAAAAAAACAACAACAATAATTAAACGAGAAAAGGTGGAAGAAGAAAAAGAAAACAACATCAACCGCAGCGCCACCGGTAAGGCATCAGCATAAAAACTAAAAAGGAGTTCCAAAAATGCATACGGGATTCTGGCAGTGCTGAGCTGCGTCACACTCATATTACCTGCAAAATATATTGATACCTGTAAGCCATTGTAGTTGTGTTGGGAGTTCCGTGTTCGCCGTTTTTTTTTTTTGATGGCGATGAGGGAAGGGAGCTGTTTGCAAACGGAGGGGCTGATGTGTTAGCGTGCGTGCGCCTACGTTTCGTCACCACTCGTTCATTTCGCTGAGGCGAGTGGAGGCATCAAGCGAACCCGGCCACTACTTCTTAAAGAATTTGAACGGGTAAAGCACGACGCCTACGCCGGCGCCAATGGCAACTGCGGCGGGTATGTGAATAGGAGCATATGCAAAAAAACATTTTGTGTTAAGACGAACAAACTCCCTCCGGCGCTCGCGCCATGTTCGTTCGTTAAACACTGCCCACATTCCCGGATAAAAGAAATGAGAGAGCACAAGACACGATAGCCCTGGCACCTGTGCAGAGAGAGGGCCGAGATACGGCATAAACCCCTTCTTCGCCTTCTCGTTCGTGATACGAGGTTCTATGAGAAAGTAGTAGGCGCACCCGCTAGCGATAAAGTTCACATAGAAGAAATCACTCATCATGCGCGGGATGAGCGTCTTCTTTGCGTCCTGCGCCTGTGAGAGTTTCAACAGCGGAGAGGAAGGGATCGAGACACAGAAGGGGACAGCAAACAGGACAGCACAAATCGTCGTGCGTACAATAAGCTTGAACTTGGAGTGACCTCCCGCGCGCTGTTGGAGTTCATTGCCCCGCGACGACGCCGCTTGTGGCAGTTCAACGCACGACATGTTGCCGGCCCTCCGAAACGCCTCAAGCAGACAGCCACCGCCTCAGCTTACTACTGCGCTGCCTATTCAAAGAGAGAGGCCTCTCAGCTTCCGCCTGGCTGCGGCAACTAGAGCAAACCGTAGAGAGAGAGAGAGAGAGCGGTGGAGCAGGAGCAGTCAGAGTCAGAGAGGTAGCGGGAGCCAAGGGAAAACAAAAATCAACGCGCCGCCAGGTAAGTTTTACCACTGTTCGTCATGCAACAACATGCGATCCCCTTCAATGGCAACGGGCGAATCCGACAACGCACCCAACCACGGGGAACTTGCAAAAAAAAAAGCAGCACCCACAGAGAGACACACAGAGGCACACATAGGCACATCGGGAAAAGGCTGAAGCAAGAGAATGGACAAAAATAATAAAAGCAGAAGGGAGACAGCAGTAATTAATCAAACCCCTCCCTCCGCAAGACGTTGCACCAATGCATAGCTTGATGGCTACGAGACTCAATTTCATCGACGTCAAGCAGCTCTGGTGGGGCATCGATGAGCCTGCTAGTCTCCTCTGTCCGTAACTCGAGCTGATGAATGCGGTAATGCAATGATGAGCCTGCAGTCCCACTAAAGAATAGAACAACATACGCATTCATGAGCACAACACGACAATCGCGTAGTACACGCCGTGTGTTGTATAGAAGCGATAACGTCTTGCCTGATGTTGAGGGACCCTTGTGGTACTGCGCCAGTTTTCGTACCTTCTCAGAGCTCTCCTGTAGCAAGTTTGTCTCCATCGCAATACTGCGCTTGTGATTGTCCCACCGTTCATAGTAGTCGAGAAGCATGTTTTTTTCGTTCTTCACCTCGGCTTGTCTTACATTGTTGCAATTGTAGAAGTTGGCGTTGTGTTCCGACCAGGGGCCTAGGCAGATCCAGCAGTACTCATGCTGGCAGCGTGTACACTTCATGTGATTGCAACCCAAGTTTTTCTCCACACGGACGAAGCACTTGGGACACCCCTTCGTCGTTTCCTGAATAAGCGCCAGCGAGGGTTCGTTCTCCTGCAACAGCTTCGCCCAGTTTTGTACCATTGCACACGTCGCCGGGGCGTGAGGGGCCTGAAGACACTTAAAGCAAAACTCCAGGGCGCAGATATCGCAGCAGACCTCTGGGCCCGACTCCCGTAGGGCGGCAACGCGTATCACCCCTGCACACGGTGTCACATTTGGGCAGAAGCGCATGTGTGTGTTGCCGCCAACGTAGTCGTTGAGAAAACGCCGCTCCGCCTGGCCGTACTCCTTTGGCGGTAGAAGCGCCTTAAAGAGATTCAACCCCACAATGCTGCAGCATCCCCGCGTTGGGCAGCGTTTATCGAGCAGGTCATGGCCGTACTTTACAGCACAAATAAGATTTGTGGTGAGGCACTCAATACACAAGAAATGACGGCAGCTTGCTAGCCCCACCGTCTCCTCTGCTGGGACATCGTCGCCGCAAATAGGGCACTCCATCGATTGGTTGCCCCGCACCAACTCGGCGCCAGCGCCACCACTTCTAAAAACTGCCTCAGTAATGCGCAGCTTTTCGTTGACTTCATCCATTTCAGCGAAGTATTTCTCAAGCGTAGCGTCATCCATCTTCCAGCCGTAATAGCGCAGGACGAGAAGGGCAGCCTCCGGCGTGAGGCCGAGTATTTCATTGGCCTTTTCAACATCGCTTTGTAGACCCGCCAAAACCCCGCTTGTGGACAACGTGGTAAAAAGCCTCGCATTCGCGCGGGCATCCGCCAACGGCCGCTCAGCCGCCGAAGGTGGCACCAGAGCCCATTGGTCGTCGTCGCAGCCGTCGCAGTCCACGGTGTATTCCGCAATGTCGTAATACTCCTCTTCCGTGTAGGACATCCAATCAAACAAGCAACTTGAAACGCCCCTGCGAAGCCTTCGGTGCCCCACCCACAGCGCCCCACGTCCCCCTCGCTTTGGTTCCTACTCCTCCTCCCCTGCGCCTTTTCGGGCCCCGCTTGGGTCCAGTTGCGGACCGTTAGTGTATGCGTGCGTGAAGGCCCGGAGGTGACACGCACAAACACACACACACACACACACACACACACATACACACGTAGGGAAACAACGCCAACGAGGATGCAGAAGGGGGCAAAGGCAGGCTAATTTAAACAAGCAGAAATCAAGGAGAATACGTCACACCGAAGAAGGAAGAGAGGGGCGGCGGCAAGGCAAGTCTTTTTTATACAGAAAACAACAACAACAACGAGAGCAAAAAAAAGAGAGAGAACCGTTCACTCCGCAAGAGGAAAAGCTTTAGCGCCACTCTGCCTCGCCCAACGACGCCTCACCTCATGTGAGTACCATTTTTTATTTTTATTTTTTCTCTTGTACGCAAAAGAAAAAGGAGGACGTGTCACAGTCAATTCCAGCAGTAAAAAAGCCTGTCTCTCTCTCTGCGTATGTGTGTGTGCCTGTGTTCTCCGCTTCCGTCTCACACTTAACCGTAATTAAGTTCCACACGTGCCTCGCAACGCTATCGGGCGGTCAGCTGCCCACCCAACGACCACTGCTTATACCACGCCACATCGCTGGGGCTAATGCGCGGCCTCACCCGCTGCAGGGCGGCGTCAACATCCTCACGGGTGAGGTGTGAGGCTTTCGCATCCATCGTAACCCGCAGAAATGCCGCCTCCTTCACCACCGCAACGACCTCAGCGCCACTATACCCCGCCGTTCTCTGGGCCACGTAGTCGGCATCAAGGTCGGGTGCAACAGGAATGCGGGAGAAATGGATACGAACAATTGCCCGGCGTTCCGAGGCATCTGGCAACCCCACGTAGACTTTGCGATCGATGCGCCCGGGTCGTAAGACAGCAGTGTCGATGTTGTCAGGGCGATTTGTTGCCGCCACAAAGACAAGCGCATCCGAATTTTCGTCGAGGGCCGCAGGGAGTCCGTCCAATTCGGTCAGAAATTGTGAGATGACGCGGTCTGAAACTCCACCACGTCCCCGGTGCCCGCACATGCCGTCAAGCTCATCAATAAAGACTACACATGGAGCCACCGAACGTGCGCGTGTAAAAATATCTCGCACCGCCTTTTCACTGTCTCCCACCCACTTGGAAAACACCTCAGGCCCCTTGACGGAGATGAAATTCATTTTGGATTCGTTGGCAAGAGCTTTAGCCAGCATCGTCTTGCTACACCCCGGCGGGCCGTACAGAAGAACACCTCTTGGCGGTGACAGTTTAAACTTGCGAAATACCCACTGCTGCTTTCCAAGGCACCATGCAACACAATCCTGCAAAGTCTTCTTCGCCTCCTCGCTCCCACCAATGTCGTTCCAGGTGACATTCGGCACGCACACCTCAAACTGCTTTAGAGCGGAGGGTCGCACCAACTTTGCCGCCGCCAAGAGAGCGCCATCCGAGGGGGTGATGTTTCCTGTCATTTTAAAACTCTCCATCATGGCCACCTCCGCCAGACGTGCAAGGTCGCACTGTGTGAAGCCGTGCGCTTCCTGTGAGACCGTTAACAGGGTCGCCTCTGAGATGCTATCCAGTCCACCACGCTCCTGCAAGCATGTTTTTAGGCACGCACAACGCTCCTCCCAGGATCCAGGCGTGAGCAGCGTCACACGCCTTCCAAGGCGCTCGGGTGTTAATAAAGAGCGATCCACCGACTCTGTTGATGCGGCGGAGGCGATAACATGGACGTCAAGCTGGCGCCCCCGAATGTCATCAAGCTCCTCCTTCAGGGCCACCGCCACAAGCGTTGCTGCCCACAAAGATCCCGCTGTGGAGCTGCTGTTGGCCCCGCAGACAAGGTGAAGGTCATCAATTAACACAGTTGAGGGTGCCGCGACCTTTGCACGTGCAAAAGCTTCACGCAAGACAGTCGACGTCGGCACCTCACTCATCTCTCCTTGCGGAAGCTCCTGAACCAATATAACCTCCACGTGGCGGCACTGCACCGCTGTGGCGTCCCTGCCCTCTTGCTGAAGAAAGCGACTCTTGCCCGTGCCCGCTTCCCCCACCACCAGCACATGCTGCAACGCCTGTGCATCCTTTAAGGAGCTCTGAGCGTTTTCAGAAGATTCATTTTCGACGGAAGTTACACGGCCACCGTCGCGTATTACCGTGCAGTCCGCCAAACCACCTAAACTGACCTCGGCTTCGTTCAGTCTCTCTTTATCTTTCTCAGCTGCAACACGCTGTGAACATTTAACCACCTCAACGAAAAAAGGCTGCGTCGCCACACGCACAACTGCGCGCATTCCTTTGTAAACCAATCGGCACCGGTATTGGCGCCGAAAGGCGGCAATGACCTGCAGAATTGGCATTTTCACCGTTTCCTCCACCTGCATCGCACATATTCCCTCACGTAGCTCACAGTTTATCTCCAGAATCACAACAGCAAGCGGCACCAACGGTAGAGGGTTTGCCATCACAGACACCCTCACCTGCTTATCTATAAAGGCGGCAGCGACCTCGTCAGCAAGTTCAATGCTTTGTGAGTGACACGAAGCCGAAAGAAACGCCTCGGCGTAGGCCTCAAAATGCCCCGCGAGGAGGTGCAGCACGGCCCCACTGACGATTCCTAAAGCCCGTAAAGAGGCTGGGGAGAGTCGTGCCTCGTTAGAAGGCAAAGAACTATTGGAACGTATCTGCAGGGACAACTCAACGTCTGACACATCGCTCTGCCCCAGGCGCGGTGAAGGGGAGAAATCCACCGATGGGCGAGGTGGGCTTGAACCCGGACGACCTTCGCGTCCTCGCCCTTTAGGCGGCTTATCCTCCGTGCCAGAGGCCGGCACGCGTACAAAGCCAGTTCCATCCGCATTCGGCCGAATGGGCGGCTTAAACCGTGCTTTCTTCGGCGCCATGCTACAAGCGCAGGCACAAACTACGCAAGGAGGGGAGGAGAGGAGAGAAGGCAAAGGCACACATCAAAGACGGAAAAAGAGACCAAGAACAAAAAAGGCACCAAACCACCTTCACAGCACCGACGGCAAGAGGGACAGCTGTCCCCCGAAAAAGAGAAATCTGAATGTGCTCACGTCTTAAACAAATATTAAAATAGGTGTCCTTGCTTAATAAATAACTAAAATAAAAAGATATATATGTATGAGGAATTGCTTCTTTTGCGTCCTAATATCCCTTATCATTCAGGCGATCACTGTGCATTAAAAATAACAAATAACAGGCAGCGCACGCGTTATTTAACTCGCCCCACTCTTGGCTACTCCTCCCCCGCTAATTCCTTCCACCACCTTCCGTAAAAACAAACAAACAAACAAACAAAAAAAGGAAGGGGGGCCCACGCACAGATAACGAACAAAATAAGAATTGGCGCAGAAGCGTACAGTAGTTTTGTTTTAATGCAAATACTCTATGCAGCACCAACTTCTTGTTTTCTTTTTCCGCTGTTTCAGCATGTTTTCATATAAAATTGCTTTTCTCTTAAACACCGCACATCTCTCTTTCAATTTCATTCCTTCCTCCTCACTACCACATAAAGCAGCAGAAAGTATCATTGGCCGAAACCAAAATCAGAAAGAAGAAATCAAATAAATAACAAGAGAAAAAGCCGCCATTTCATTTCGAGGAAACGAATTAAAGTGGTGACACGAAATGTGGTCATAATAAGCAACAAAGGGGGAAAAAAAACAGGCATAACAGGTAACTGCTGGCCACAGAAGTCAAAACTCACACAGTAGTATATTACTCATGCGAAAAATTCAACAAGATCCTACTTTTACTACTTCTGCTGGTCACCCTGTTGTTGTTGTTGCTGCTCACCCTGATTGCCGTCTGTGCCACTGCTGGAGCCGCTGCTGTTAGCCGCCGCAGCCTGCTGATATTCCGTGCGGCCGCACTCCATAACCGCCTTCTGCAGCTTGTCTGTTTCTGCCGAGAGCTCGTCCTTCGTCACGTTGGGGTTCCCCATCACCTTGCGGAGCTCCGCCAGCAGCGTGCGCACGTTCTCCTTCTCGGCGTCACTCACGTACTTCCACTCCGTCAGCTGGCGCTCCGCCGTGTTCGCTTGCGTCTCGGCGTTGTTGCGCACCTCCACCAGCTCGCGCTTCAGGCGGTCCGACTCCGCGTGCGCCTCAGAATCGCGGATCATGCGCTCAATCTGATCCTTGCTCAGACCGCCATGCGCCGTGATGGTGATGTTCTGCGTCTTGC
>NW_021704739.1:2003-9850 GCF_003719485.1 Trypanosoma conorhini | reverse complement strand
GAAGAAAAAGGGTGGGAAGTGCCGCGTGGCCACGCAGGAGGCTTGGCCGCAGGCAGCGGGGAGGGAGACAAAAAAAAAAAACTGGGGCTGCATCGCCCCTCCCCGCAACCGCGCACGGCGCAGCGCAAGCCCCACAGGGAGGCCACACCGCCGGCCCCGCGGGGACAGAGAGGCGGGACACTCGCCCCAGCCGCCCACGCCCCTCACCTCCCGCCGCAAGCGAGGGCGGCGTGGCAACCCCAAGGCTCGGCGCAACGCGCCCCCACCACACCGCAGCCACCACTGCGGGGAGAAGGAGGCCACAGGCGGCGTTGCAAGAGCCCCGGGCCCCCGCCGCAGGGGTTGCGGACACACGAGGTCAGCGCATGGCATTCCTAATGGTGCGCAGCGCCACACCGCAGAGAGCGAAGAACGGTGTGAACATCAGCACGGAAAAGGGGGCGCGAGGAGACGGCGTCGCTTCCACGGAAAGCACGATGTGCGCCCCAAAGAGGACTGACGTCACCGACGCGGTGGAGAACCATGAGGACGCCAACCAGGAAGTTCGTAACGCGGCTGTAATGACCGACTGGGTGGCACCAAACCCCAAAAAATAGGCCCAGTGTCTCTCAAAAAATCTCAGCACTGACGTTAGAGCCACACGGGTGTGACGTCGTGACCTGCGGTCGAACACGTACTGCGTAGACAGACGGTAGTCGAAGACGTAGAAGGCGTATAGCCAGCTATTCATTACAAAGGCAAGGCAATTTCCAACTGGGGAAGGGACAACTGCAGCCACCACCGCGGCCAGGAGGGCGTATACGCCCGTGACAAGCGCCTTAAAGATAATCTCGCTGGCAGACAATACTACAGTGCGAAACGAAAAAGTTCCATCAGCGCCCTGCGGGGCAAGTGGAGAATTCATTTCGCCGTCTTTGCCGTACTCGCTGGCCTCCCGCTGCGCCCCCAACGAGGACGCGCGGCGTCGCTTCTCAGCGTAGGCCTCGGTATAGAGAGCGCTGTACCAACGCACCCCGAGAGCCTGCGTGAGAGCATAGACGGGGAGAACCCACATCAGATCGAACACGGACGACCAAACTCTCCCCGCAAGACTGATACCATTCCTCGCCGCCACCGCGTTGCCGCCGCCGCCGCCGCCGCTGGCGCCCCACACAATGCCTCCACCGAAGTCCCACATGTAGGAAAAAAGGAAGGAGGCGGCCCATAGGCTGAGGAAAAAAACGCTATTTACCACCAAGCACGACTCCAGGATCTGGCGAAGATGGGCGTTCGCACGCAAGTAACTAAACAACTTTACAGCATCCAAGCTCTGGAGGGTGCCAAACGCAAGACCGCAAAAAATCGCTAACGCCCCAAGCACGACGCGCTTAAGAGCCAATGCCGCCTTCTCCGAAGACATAATTGTTTGTTTGCTTTTTGCCTCTTCTTCTTCCACGGTAGATGTAAACCACGCACTCTCGCCCTCCCCCCCCCCCCCCCACCCCCCGTTCCGCTCCTCCCTCCTTCCTTTGTTCACTTGTCTCCTCCCTCCCAGGCTTCTCTCGCCGTTTAATGGTTGATCCCTTTCCTTCTTGGAGGTCCCACTCGTATGGGCAGACGGCTGTGCGCGCCCTCGGGCTCCCTTTTTCGTCTCCCTCCTCAAGAAAAAGCACAGAAGCAGCCAGAGCAGAAGTTGCGAGCCTCACACCCTTCAACGCCCTCCACAGGCGCGGCAAAGGGGTTCCTCGAACGCGAAGCGAAAAAAAAAAAGTCTTTCTTTTTCTGTTATTTTCTTTCTGTTTTATCGGAAGTGATGACCAACCCACATCACAACGGCACGACGGATTTTGGCGGAACCCGCTCCCGCCTCCCCATGAGACAAGGCAAAAGCCCTGAGGGTGGTTGCCGAATATATAAAAAAAAAGAAGGGGGGGCAGTCAACGGAAGCGGCAATGACATGGGTGAAGCCGAATGAGTGAAGCCGCGTGCAGGCACCTCAACGAATGAAAACGGGAGCAAATAAGAAACACAAGAATAACAATAAAAAAACAAACACACAAAAAAAAAATGGGGGCTGGAAAAAAAAGGAAAAGACGTCAATAGGTTTATCACAGGCCCCACCCCTTTTCCGGAGGAAAAGGAAATAAAAAACAAAAAGTGAGGTACATGGAAACATCACAGCAACAGCAATAGGAATTCGCTCTAATCACTGTTCCGAAATCCACTCAAAGACGTTGCCGAAAGGCATGCTGAGCTACAAATGCCTTCACCTGCGGCAGTGAGCACAACGGGTTCGGTAGGTACGGCTCTGGTGAGGCCTCCCCTCGCAATGTTGCAGAAAGGGAACTGTAGCACGAGCAAGACTCCGTGGTGGTTGCCGGCAAAGTAGCCGTGCCCAGCGGCCGTCCGTCAACGAACGCCGCATTCGCTGGCGTGGGGTAGCCGTTGGGTTGCGGCGCGGTGGCGACGGTGCTCGAGGGTGAGCGTAGCAGCAGCACAGACGCCGGGATGGAACCGTTTTCGTATTCGAATTTTTGTCGAAGCACGGCAGCGCGTCGTTCGGGCCAATGCACACAGAGCAGAAATGGCTCTCCTTCAACGGGGGGCAGCAACTGTGTATCCTCTAGCGCCTCAGAAAGAAAGTACTCCTGCACTAGAAACTTTTCCTCCCCAGATACACCGTTGTCACGACTTTCATTGCTATCAATTCTCGCCGGAGAGTCTGCATCAGAGTTGTAGTATGTCTCTGTCTCCTCTACAATAGCGTCAAGGAAATATACAGGCAGATACGGCTCCCGCTTCTCAGTGGCCGCAGCAAAAGACGCCGGCGTGGTGGTGGTGGCCGGTGTCACGGAATCAGCAGCGCCCGATGGGGTCGGCGGGTGAAGCAGTGCAGGCGCCCGCTCAGAGAGAGAATGATCTGTAGGGGCCGAAGATCCCAGCAACGACGACGTCAAACGATGCTCTAACCGCTTAGCGAAGCGGCAAACTTCCCGCGACCACCAGAGACTTGCTTCATGCAGAGCGGTGGCACAGAGCTTGTGAAGTTCTGGCGAAACTTTCCCTGTACCACAGAGCAAGAATAAGCACCCACCCCCTGCAAGAAGCGACTGGATCGCACCGCGAGAACCAGACAGCGAAGACATCCCGCTAGCCAGAGGACTGTGAAACGGAAGTTGTGGCAAACCGACCGACCCCTGTCCTCTCCACAGAAACCCGTTTGCCCCATCACCGCGCAAAATTGTCTTCTCCCCTCGAAGATCTACGACGTGGAACGCGAGAGTCGACGGCGAGTTCGGCGGGACAGAGCCATTGGCTGGCGCTCCTGCCGCCGCATCGTGTCCACGCCTCACCTCCGTGACAACAAGACGGGGGAAGGCAGACACATCAAACACCTCCAAACATGTCCCAATCAGCTTTCTGTGATCGGGTCCAAACTGAGACGAAACACAGAGCCACGAGGCCGGCATATCATTGAGAACTGAATAGAGTGAACTTTTGGTAGTGTCGCAGCTCAGGTAAACAACCTGCAGGTGGACAGCTTGTGCCTCCTCCCCCTTCTCTTCCGAGTCCAATTCCACGTGTTCTTCTTGTTGCCGCTCTGGCGTCGATGTTGACGTCAGCTGGGATTGTTCACACGAATCCACCGGGGACGAGGAATGCGCTGATTTTACGCTCACACGTCCGATGCGTGCCTTTTCCGGCGTCTCCTCGTCTTCCGGTCTCACAAGCGAGCCGACAACTGGAGTTTTTTTCTTCTCTGGTGACTGCAGCGGCGTCGTCGTGGAGGAGTAGTTTGAGGAGAACCCTCGAGTTTCGCTCTCCAGCAGACTTGTGCTGGGGCGGGGGTCGCTGTATCCCCCCATCTGGTAGGAGAGCATGCACTGCGAGTCGAGTGGCAAATCCGCACCCGAGAGGGACATGTCAAACGCCTTGCGCTCCATGTCCCAGCGAACTCTCTCCCCGTGCCGGCCCCTGTCGTCGTCGTCGTCGTCGTCGTCGTCGTCGTCGTCGCCGCCGCCGTCACTGCCGTCACTGCCGCGGTTTGTGGCAAACCATAAGCGTTTTAGCCGCGGCAGAAGTTGCCGCGACGATGGGTGCCAGTCCGCACTAAAGTAGAGGGCCACATGGGTTACCCCATCTAGGCACTCCTCGCACGTCCCGTGTTCCTCGCGTTCGGACACCAATTCAGGTTCAGAGGTAAGGTCGCCGTCAAGGACGCTTCCAATGCGGCGGGCATGCAGGACGAGGCGCCGCAGAAAGGACGAAACCGGAGGCACGTCTGTGAGGCACTCCGGCTTTGTGTCGCAGTCGCCTGGGGTCTCCTCCAGGCACCACGGAAAGTCCGAGTGGAAACTGGTGGCACGAGTCGTCAGCGGAATTGGATGATAGTCTTCCAGCACGCCAAGGTTCATCTCCTGCTCGATGTGCTGAAGTGCGTGGGTCGTCAACAGTTCTCCAGCGGGGTCAAAAAGCAGCACTGAAGGCCAAGAACTAACGCCAAAGTTTTGAATGACTTGCCGGTATGCGTTCGAACTTTCCAAAGAGAACCACCCGCCAAAGAAAGGGCTTCTAGCGCTTGGCACGTTGGGTGAGGCATCGGATTCAAATGGAGAAACGCACAATGCTGGGTTGGCCGTATCACGGTCACTAGCTAGGTCCTGCGGAGGCGGAGCCGGAGGAGCAGAAGGAACATCGTCCACAGCAACGGCAGTCGTCGCGGTTGCTGCAATGGCTTGTTGCTCTGTTGAAGCGCCGTTTTTCGTTGGAGCCTCCCGCGGGTCACTGGGCTGACGTACTTCCAAAACAACAATGGGAACTACAGGCTTCCTGTCTTGTGATGAAGACGACGTTAGTTGATGGACCAAAAGATCATAAAACACCGACAGTTGGGATCTGGTGCGTTGCGACACTTTGCTTGCAAAGGTAGACGCAGTATAGCTAAGCTGCGCGTTTTGGACAGACGCAGTTGCCCCAATCGGAAGTGGCGGTCCCAGGGTGGAGTCTAGCATAGGTACGTTCGCAGAGGCAGACGTGGAAAGAGCCTGGCCCCCTGCACCGCGTGACTGTGAACTCGCTGTGGAATTCGCCTCCGGCTTACAAACCGCGATGCCGTTGCCTGTGGGTTCAGCCAGGTACAAGAGCACGTACTTCCCGTGCAGATAAGTCGCCGGAACGTACTCCAGTTCCCAAGTCGTGTCTGCCTCGTCACAGATGTCACCACACGCGTCACACGTTGGGCCCCCCTGCCGTGACTCCGCCCCGCCAGCCTCCACTTCCCTTTCTTGCCCCACCCGCCTGTGGTTTCCGCCACTTTCCTTGGCGCCGTGCTTCTCTAACAGAAAAGACCCAAAGAGGTGCTGCATCGTTCTCTCCTTCTTCGTTTATTTATTTATTTATTTTTGGTGGTGGTGGTGGCTCACCTACTTTCCCTTTGCTCGCTTATACTTTTTTTTCGTTTGTTTTCCCTTTATCCTTTTTCTTTTGTGGTTTGTTATGCTTCGGTTTCCTGCTGCGCCGCCGCGCTTCTCGCGAAGGCCCCGCCAGGCAAAAGGCACAAGAAGAGGCAGAGGAGGAGGCACGGCCTCGGCGACGTCGCGAGGAGACCACGCACCAGCCACCACCCAGCGGCGGCGAGCGTGGCGGGGTTTTTTTTTCTTTCCTTCTTTTTCTTGCCGCGGTGGCGAGGGGCGGCGGCGGAAGAAAAAAGAAGAGAAGTAAAAAAAGGGAAGAAAAAAGAAAACAGAGAAACATTCCAACATCCCCGCGCGAGAGGCACACATCCACGTGGGGGGGAGGCGGACGCCGAACTCCAAGCCGCAGGCCCCCCAATCGCCCGTCATCGTCAGAGTACTGCCAACGCCGCAAAAACATCGTCGGCCCGCACCGTAGTTCCTGCCGAAAGAGAGAAGGAGCAAACAAGCAACCGCACGCCGGAACGCATACAAAAACAAAACGGAAACGACATTGTGCTCTCGCGCGCGTGCCCTCTTTTTGTTTCTCTCTCTCTGATTCTCCCTCTCTCTCACTCGCTCTCTCTGGGGGCACGCACTTCACCCGGCCCCAGCTCTCACTGTACATGTGTAAAAGGAAATGGAAAAACACGAAGGGCGGGTTCGCATTGAAAGTAAGTGATGTACATTGGAACACGCCCCTCCCACCCACACCGACGAGTCATGTTCCTCTCTCCAAGGAGATTCCTTTTTGTATATTTTCCTTCTTTTTTTTGTTTTCCTTTTTTTCCCCACCCCCTCCCGATTCGTTTGCGCCTCGGCGTTGGCGTCAAGCCCGCGTTCCATGCTCTCCGCCTACTGCCTGAGAAAGCGCGTCACCAGATACGCAAACTTCTCAAACGTCAGCTGCCCGTCCGTTGCGATGGCCTCCACATCCCGCGCAAATTCTTGATCTGACTTCTCCGTCAGGCCAAAGCCGCGGTCCAGGTCCTTGATGGTTTGCAGGAAAGGCAACACGCCAATGGTGCCATTTCGCGCGACATCCAGTATTTCAAACCACTCCCACAAGTCCGCCTCATCCAGGGGCATACCGGTAAGGTTCAGGACCGATCGCCTCGTGCTAGCATCACTCTCCACCTCAGGAGGGTGCTCTTCACCACGAGCTAGGCGCAGGGCCTGGTAACCACGAGTGCGGAACAAGACAGCAGGCGTCTGGGACTCCCTTTCTCTCTCCTCCTTATCAAATTCGGCGACAGCAGCCGTCTCGCCTCCCTTTGAAGGTGGCGAGACCTCATGTTGGGAGTTGGCATCAGCAGCACCATCACCCAATGCGCTTGCCGACGATTGACTGTCACGCTTTGCGCCGGGCTCTGCGTTGTCCCCCGCTTGCCCCACAGGAGCAGGCAATAACGGCTTTTGCTTCAGCAAAGACTTGATCAGGGCAACCGTTTCCGCCGTGGAGCTCATGTGTGGCTTCTGTTCAGCCAAGGTGACGTAACTTCGGTCACGAGAGCGCACCTGCAGCGCCGGGCCACTGAGTCGTCGACTCAGCAGCGGCCCTAACTCCTGCTGCTGGTGCTCTTCTGTCAGCAGGGTGGCACCGATCTCCTGCGCGAAAGCCTCCCGCTCCATCAGCGTCGAGCCACGGAAGGCCGTTACCAACCGCAGCACCCGTTCCTTTGATTTCGACTCGAGGAGATTAAACAAACGCTTGGGGGAGGAAGCGGCCACGGCACCGGCATCGTTGTTGCCACCCGATGCTGCTTGCGCTGCTGCAAGTGCCATTGTGTGCCTTTTTCCTTGCTTCTTCTTCTTGTTTCTCTCCTTCCTCTTCTCCGTCACCGGCGTCGACGTCCAGTCGGTATCGGAGGTGGGCGGGGAACAGAAAATAGTACAGGGTGCGAGAGCCACGGAAACAGCAAGGGTGGGGATGAGGAGAGCCCGGGGAAGAGGGGGAGCGCTGTCGCCCACCTTCCACATGCAACCACGTAGTTTGCCTTCGCCGTTGGTGCATGTTTTGTTTTTTTTGTTGTTGTTTTTTATTGCAACAAAGAACAATTCAAGGGATTAAAAATAAAAAAGTGCACATTCCCAAGATGCACGGCTTCTTTTCGGTTCGGGCAAGCACAGTTATGTTATGCCTTTTTGTTTGTTTTTGCTTTCACTTCGCTGTGCTTTTATCCCCCCTCCCCCTGTGCATTCCAGTTGTTTCTGTTGCTGCGTCCTCGCCTTCCCTTCTAGCCCAGTCCTCGCTTACGCCTCCAGCGGTCGTTTCACACACACGGCTGCCGCTCCCTCGCACGGGCTGGTGTCACACGAAGACGTGCCCCCGGGCGGGGAGAGTGGCAGTTGGGGGTAGAGGGCAATGGTGGGCTGCAAGGCACTGTGAGCTGCGGGAGCGGAGGAGATATAAAG
>NW_021704739.1:0-1393 GCF_003719485.1 Trypanosoma conorhini | reverse complement strand
CCCCCCCCCCCACTTTCTGTCTTCTACGTCGCCCTCAATTTCTTGCGGGACGCATCCGGTGTATCAGTTTAGCAGACTCAGAGCTTATCTCTCTTTTCTTTCCCTTTTTTTCCTTCTCCAGCGTGCTTCTTTTCTCCCTCAACCACTTTTTTTTTGTTCTTCTTAATTTCATTTCGTTCCTCCCCCCCTGCTGGTCACTATTTTTTTTTTCCCCAGTGCCTTCTCTTCATTACCCAACGCTGCCTTTTCCTTCTCGCGCGCCTCGTCCTTGCCGCTGCCGGTCCCCTGCGTGGGGAGAGCGGCGGGGGCGGCCTCAGTCCGTCCACGGGAAGTTCTTGCCCTCCTGGTCGCTCACCAGCCGCTCGCGCCCCTTGGTGGAGACGACGGCGCCGGTGTCGGCGTTGACGGCGATGAGCGTGGGGATTGCCTCGACGTTGAACGTCTTGCGGAGCGACTCGATCTCGTCGCGGTTCGCGAAGGGGATCGCGAGCCACGGCATCTTGGCGTAGTACTCGGTGAAGCCGTCCTCCTCCTCGTCCCAGCTGACGAGGACGACCTCGAAGTTCTTCGACTCGTGGAATTTATTGTAGAACTCCGCCAGCACCGGGGTGAAGCCGCGGCAGGGCGGGCACCACGAGGCGGAGAAGTAAAAGAACACCGTCTTCCCGGCGAGGGAGCCGGGGCTGACGCCGCCCGACTTGCCGAGCAGCTGCAAGGCGCCCGGAACGTACTTCGCCAAACCAGCCATATCTCTGCTCGCTTACGGATAATATAACCTCGCGGGGTCTGCGCTTAAATGATTGTTTACCGGTATTTCTCTAGACTCCTTTCTGCGGAAGAGGAGTAGCACAAAAAGAAAAGGAGGGAACAATCGAAAACGGATCTTTAAAGGAGCCGGAAAAGAGCAACGGGGCGGTCGGTCACTGAAGCGGACCCACCGCCGCTCCGCCTCCGCTTGGGAGTAGTGCTTGAGCGTCAAGCTGGTCATACTCGTGGGTGGCTCTCACTCGAACTTTATGTGCGCCTGGTCAAGGCTTTGTCCCAAGTATTTCTCTAAACAACAGGGAAAGCAATGGAGGGAAGAGAGCAACTTGTGCCCACTGCGCCCAAGATCCCCCCCAACGCCCCAACTGAAGCGCAGATTCCTCCCACACACACGCCCGGCAGTGAGGAAGCGAATTCAGGCAGGCACACAACACGACGGCAACTGGGCCCTTGTGGTGGACTCAAGGGGGCGGCAGCTTTCGAGGCCGCGCAACCGCCAGACTCCCTCCGTGAGGCGAGCAGCGGTGGCAGTGGTAGCATTAGTGACGGGTTGGGGAGGGCAAGAAAGTGCGCACACACACACGCGCACACACTGGCCCCCCACGCGGCATCGCTGGTAAGAAATATC
>NW_021704772.1:0-9261 GCF_003719485.1 Trypanosoma conorhini | reverse complement strand
AAACGCACGGGACTGCCACACAGACGATCATATATATATATATACATATATTTCTGTATTTCTCATCCTCCTTTTGGCTGTTACCTTCGCGCCTCCACGCTTTTGCAAGCTTCGCACTCCCTTTTGAATTCAGCGGTGGAAATACCCAGGCTTACAGATGTAACAACATGTAACAGGATAATGTAGGGAAAATATATCTCACCAAATAATAAAAGTCCAGCAAAACCAGTGAGAGGCAACCATCATGTCACTAGTCCTTCACACTTTCACCACTCCCTTACACACGCACACACACACGCAGAGTTGCTTCTTCCACCGCGCGCATGCTACACATACATGCATATATAATATGCCGCCTTACCCAATCAACCTTTCTATAACCTGCAAGCCCCAGAGTCCACTTTTTTCTCCCTTTTCAGCGCATCATCATTTATCTCCGTTTTTAGGCTCCCCTCGTAGTCACGTTACTTGAAGCCAATCATATCTTTTTTTTACTGTTTTTTCTGCGTGTGTGTGCGTGTGTTATCCATAAACCGCAAACAGCGGAGCCTTCTCAGCTCTTTCTCTCAGCTTTTGGGTTTAACGAACCACGCTCCGGCCTTCTGGGAAACTCCGGCACAGCTCGCCTCCCCCTTCCTCTCCAGACCATTAAATAAGCATATTGAACAAACAAGCGAGAGGACGAGTAATACCGCCCATTGCCAACTCCGTCCGTAGAAAATATTCTTGTATGGGTCGCGCCACAAAACGCCACTCTAATGTGAAAAAAAAAGTGGACCGTATAAGAGCTGAATCGGACTTCTGTCGCCTCATCGGTGCCGCTGATTGTTTCCCATTTGCTTTTTTTTAGTTACATATATATAAGTGTGTGTGTATACATATATATATCATAACTAGTTTGCATTTTTTCTTGGGGTGCTTTTCCCTGATCCTTTTTTTTTCTTTTTCTTTTTTTTGCACCTTCAGCCCCAACACGGCCCTGACTATTCTTCCTTCCTTTCACCCGACCGGACTCGCGTTGCCGGTTCCCGCTGCTCCTGTCCTTGCAAAGCACTGTTACTCCTCGCCTCCCAAATGGCGATCCCGGCATCAAGAGTAGACATTTCATTCACCATATTGGGTGCCCCGTTGCTGTTAGAGTTGCTCATTCCGTGTCCAGTTTCGAAGGATCCCATGCTTGCGCCACTCTTGCCGCTGTTGTTCCGAGGGTTCGGCTGCCGTGAAGGCATCTGATTGTAAACTCCCGACGGGCTACCAATGGGACTGGAATAAACACGCTGTTGTTGTTGTTGTTGTTGTTGGTACAACTGGGGGGCGGTGGGCTGCGGTTGTTCCAATGGTGAATACAAATCTCTTCGATTTCCAGGAGAGTTAACGTTTTCAAAGCGATTGGCAGAGGAAGTGTATGGCCCACTCATAATGGGGGGAGATTCCATGGAGCCGCCTCCAAAGGGCGCCGACACGTACCGTCCCCCAGCGTTGGCAGAAATAGGCGGGACGACATTGGGAGAGGCACCAGGCCGCACCATTACCATTCCACCTTGCTGCGTGCCGCCACCCATTGAGCCTCCAAAGTTGTATTGATTCATGGGAACCTTAAGCTCGACGGCATATCTTGCTTGCTGTTGAAGCTGCTGATGCCTCACACTGTTGGGGGTGGCGAATTGTACTCGCAATGGATTAGTCTGAGGAGGAACTGTATGTTTCTCGTTAAGCGCGTTTATGGCATTCATAGCCATCTCATTCGTCTCGTAGCGCACCCAAGCACTTCCCTTTGAACGTCCCAAGGGATCACGCATAATTTTTACCTCTAAAAGCTCTCCATATGGCTCAAATACGGGTCGCAACTGTTCTTCCGTCGTCATGGCGGGGACTTGTCCGACAAAAAGTTTGCTTCCAATATGGATGTTCTTCCTAGGATCATTCGATACAGGAGTCGGGGAAAACTGTTGGTACACATTGACGGGCTGACCAGTACCACTATTGAGCGTTTGATACTGCATCATCCGTGGGTTTTGATCTTGCACGTTTGTCTGCTGGCCATAATCGTTGGGTGTGTAACCTGCACGCGGGTATTGGTTGCTGCCGCTGTTGTTGCTCGAAAACGGCCCATTTATGACTGCCGCGTAGTTCATTGTCGTTGCCGTCGTCGTTGTTTTCTCACTGTGTGTTATGCTTCTTAATGCTCGCTTGTATCTCCGGTTCTTCTTGCTTAAATACAGACAAATGGAACCTCAAGTTTGGACTTTAAGTCCTCACTTCTCCGCTGAAGAACGCCTGGGAAATTTGTAATTGCTCAAGAGACTCTTCGTATGGGCGACTTTCTTCGCTCTGTTTTTTTTTGCTTTTCCCTCGCTTCGTTTTCGGTTGGTTGAATGTTTGGTTTGTTTGTTTGTTTTTACTCAGCTCTGAGACAGCGGAAGCGAAGAAAGAGGAGCGCAGTACACCGGACGTAGGTACAGGTCGAATACCCCAGGCACGCACGCAGAACAGCAACGACAAGGAGATAAACACACCGTAGAAAACAGTTTCTACGAACATTGTCAGCAGCCATCTTTAGCGGCTGAGGGAGTCCCGTTGAGAAAATCAAGTAAGCCTTTCCCCTTCCCACCCACACACACACAGAGAAAGAGAGAATTATATACACGTCAAACGAAAAAAAGAAGAAAAGAAAAACTCTCCATACAGTTGGTATAAAAAAGATAAAAATAATAATAATAATGCAAAAAAATGCAAAAAGAAAAAAACAACACACACAGATAAATATGAGGCCGAAAATAAGAAGAACCTCACTTACCCAAAGAAGATTTTTATCGGAGCTGTGTCAGAGTAGAACTGGTGTCCACCACAAAATTCCCAAACTGAGGTGGTCGTTTTTGCGCAAACGCTACAGCTGCCTCCATGACGTCCTCACATGCTATATTTGCTGCACTCCACGACGCTGTATATTCTAGTGAACGCTCCACATCTGGTTGCGTCTGATGATTCATTAGCAACTTTGTTCCTTGAACGGCCAAAGGTGAATTTGATGCAATCATTGCGGCGGTTTTGCGCGCTGACTTCATCATATCTTCCCGAGACTCAAAAACGTCCTCCACAAGTCCCATTTGTTTGGCCTCCTTTCCAGTAAAAACGCGGGCCGTGTAAGCTAACTCCCGTGAGCGGCCCTCCCCCACAATGTGTGGCAATCTTTGAAGGACACCGAGATCAGCTGCTAATCCAACTTGAGTCTCCTTTACGGAAAATGAGGTCTTTTCAGTGGCATACCGGAAGTCACAAGCCGTAATAATAGAGGTAGCTCCACCTATGCAATAACCATCAATTGCACATACAATAGGAATATGGCACCGAGCCAGTGAAGAAACACTGCACTGGAAAAATCGAATAACGGCATGTTGCCGCTGAAACTGCATCGCCGGCATCCGCGTAGTCTCCGTCGTTTTTCCACCCATATTCGAGAAACCCGAAAGCCCCTTTTGTAACTCTTGTAATTCTTTGAGGTCCAAACCAGCAGAGAAAGGAGTTCCTTCTTTTGACGTCAAGATTCCCACCCGTGCAACGCCATTCAGCTCACTTGAAAGATAATGCGTCACCTTTAATAAAGAGGCAAAGTATGATCGATCCAAGAGGTTCAGTGGGTTCTTCTTATTGTTCACTACGATTTCACAAATCCCTGTCTCTTTGTATACATACAATTCAAAGGGCTCAAAAGTCGCCAATGGAGCAGAAGTTCCGTAAAGACAGAAGCACCGACGCAACATCAAGGTGAGAAAACTCCTTGTGTCAGTTTTTTTTTATTCAAATGACTTGCTTGATTTTATTTCCTCTTTTTCTTTCCCGCCTACGAAAAGGAACTGTTAACTAGGCACTAATAAGAAAAAAAAGTAAAAAAACGAAAACAGAAGAGAAAATAATAATAATAATAATAACACTTAAAAGCCTCTCCTTTAGCTCAAAAAAAAAATAAATACGCAAATAGTCAGACAGCAGCAGCTAAAGAAAATGAGAAAAAAAAACAACGATGACAATTAATAATAATCACAACTTCATTGTTCCTGTACATCGAACGTGGCACTGGGTTTCAGCCAGAGCCTCAGAAGATTTGGTGATAAGGGAAAAGGTACAGAAGGAAACATCGCCGAGTTCCCGTTTTGGATTGTAAGTCAATGAAAATACAACCTGACCACCTGATGGAACAGTAACCTTCATAGGATCTAACTTCCAACCATTTTCAAGGTATGAATCGCTCCAACCGGTAACAGTACATTCAAAATTTGCACCTTGTTTGACACCTCCAACTATTATGGTCTTTGTTTCTTCTGGGGCGCAGAGAACCTGAATGGGATAAGCGGCAGAAGGGCCTTCTACGGGGAACACGTCCGACTGTAAACCAGTGCACAAGAGAGAAGAAGGTTCTGTCAATTGAGTAATTTGCTCTGGAAATGTAAAAAAGACGGATTTTGCTGAGGCTCTTCCTTGAAGAAGAATTGTGTGGTGATACGCACCTGCGCTTAGATGAAGACAGACGCACAAGTTTCCCACTACTCGAGGACAAAAAATAAGCCTCGTACTTACTTTACAATTAGCAGGAATAGTAAACTGATCCGATTCAATAATAAAAGAATACGCCTCTGGCCACTTCGGTTCCTCACCCGCGGGAGATAAAAGTTTGGCAGTTACATTAACAGGTAACGAAGCCAAGTTATGAACATACAATGAGTGACTACTTTCTTGTCCAACAAGCACAGTATCAAACAAAAACTGCTCAATAGACTGAGGACGGTCTCCTGCAATATTACTTTCTCTGGCTATTAACAAATCGGCAGGTCTACAAATACCAGATAAAACAAGTGTAATATCGTTCGCAGCAGTAGATGCAATAGTCATGATGTCCCTGAAATTACCGTACTCGGTAGGAATAAATCTAATACTCATAGTACATTCCTCGTCTTGAGATAATTTCACGGGTGGCAATTTTGCTATTCTAAATGGAGATAATGTGTCAATCGGTCGCACGTGCAAATTGATAAAGCTCTCGCCATTGTATTGCAAAACACAAGTTTTTTCACTTATTTGCTTCAGCGGTACTTCGCCAAACTCAATATCAAGCTGTGTACCAATCACAGAGGTCTCAACAAGAGGTGTTTCTTCTATGATATTTCTCAAAGGAGGAGACTTTTTTGAATTTCGCTTTGGTAACTCTTTTCGCACCACCATTTTTGGTACAACGCGTGAAAGGTATCTTGCAACCAATTTTGGTTTCACCACCGTACAATTTACTTGAAGCAAGATCAAAAACTTTTCTCGATCCGTGTTGCTTGTACATTTCACAAAAAAAGTAGAATGCCTACTCCATTCTTCACCTACTGAATTACTCTCCCAATCCTTGTAAAGTGCATCTACGGAGGCCGGATCTTGATCCCGAACGCCTGTAACTGCATTTGGATTATCTCGTTCTTTACGCTTTTTCGATGAACTCTTACCACTTGGACGAGAAATATTTTCTTCAACAACCACAGGTGCAGGTTGAGGCTCTGGTGGCCTAAATAACACAACAATTGAAATGCTCTTCCCAGGAGAAAGAACCCCTGATGAAGGAGAGACTCTCAAGATATCATTTGGCAAACTCAAACGAAAGCTTTGAGGGGTTGATCCAGTGTTTTCCAATACTGTTGTACAATTCATTTCGGCACCTAGTGGACACGCTGGAAGGCTAAGACAGGGCCTTAAAAATCGCATACCATTTTTACGACCACATCCAGTAAGTTGTACACTACGAGAGTCTCCATATTCATTGGTCATTTTTATAACCTGTGTGTAGTGTCCCAATGTAGGCGGTAAAACTCCAACCTTAAGCTCAAACAATTCTTTCGGTAATAGCGTTAATGTTTGAAAAGGTTTTATATGTACGTTTTCAGGAAGTTTTAAGAAACCTAAAGTTTGAGGCAAATCCGATAGGTTCCTTATTTTTAAAGGAAGAATAATTTCCTCTTTCATACCCGAAGTGCCGTAGTTCAGTTTGTTTGGCTCCAAAGTAAATCCTCGCTCAGTAAGCTGAGCCTTCAATGCGACTGATATGGGTGATGCTTGCCCTGACACTGTCATTTTAATAACAGAAAAAACATGAGAATTCAAACCTCGAGAAGGTTTAAATAATATATAAAGCTCAAATGTGTCATTTGCTTGAACACATGCGTTTTCCGGCGAAAAAAACACAGAGGACAGCAATGAAGGTGAAATTTCAGGAACCACAGTTACCGACACATTTGTGGCATTCGTTATCAAAATCTTTTCACAATATGTGTTTTCGTAAAAACACCACCTGAAATCTATTTCAGATGCCGAAGAAATATAAACGGGAAGTGAACCTCCAGAACCCTTTACAGAAACACTTTTAATATGTGTTGTGCCTTCTGAATCGTATCGAAGTTCAATTTCCTCATCCATTCTAATTTCTTCGTTTGGAGAAAATGTCAGCTCTAGACGACACGTCGAAAACGGATTCACCAACAACTGATATGCCACAGGCGTAATACTAAGAACAGGAGTATCAATACCATTTTGAAGGTCCTTGTGAAACACCTCCGTCCATTTTCTGAGAGACCCGGAAATAAAAACCTTGGCAGCAAGTGCGCCATCATTCCGCAAAGTTAATACCTTTGTCGATTTTTCGCCAAAGGTAACAACGCCAAAATCAAGACATTCTGGAACAACTGAAACACAAGATCGTTTGCGAAAAGCTTTTACAGGGACAAAGAAAATTCCATCCTCTGTTCGAAAACCAATCGCTGTTTCCAAATCTACATTTTCTTCGGGAGTAAATTTCACCTGCACTTTCCATGATAATCCTGTTGAGATTTTTGGTGGTGGTACATATTCAATGTATAATAAATCCCTATATTTTATGGATATTGGCAAAACTCGAAAGCTTATAGATCGATTTGCACAGTTTGTCAGTAAAACCGTCATTGTGTATGTTGTGCCTACAGAAAAGTTTTCAAAATAAACAGTTTTGGGGCTTGGAATAAATCCCAAAAATCCATCATGCTGTGCGACATCCTCAATACTTTGCAAACTTGAGGCAGCTCTTTTCGACTCGCAATGGTAGGCCTTTTTGGGCTTAACTAAAGTCTCCTCAGCCGCATCCACATTTCTGTAGCGCTCGTCACGAAGCGTTCCATCCTCATAGGCTAAAAACTCCATCATCAGAACTCCTTACAAAAATAAAATAAAAGAAAATAAACAAGAAGAGAAGAACCCGAGTTGACAGACTTACATCACGATAAAGATCAGAATAAAGACAACAAAACTCGCGCTAAACCAATAAAAAAAAAGAAGCCGACAAAAAAAAGGGAAAAGAAAATTTAATCACTTGCAACGAACTCCAGCCATCAAAAAATAAAAAAAGAATTAATGTAACAAAAAAACACTCCGCCCCCGTTTTCAAGGCGTCCCTCGGCAAAAGTCCCCGCAAACATCTCGCGCCACCAAACCCCCGCCGCCCGCCACCGCCGGGCGCCCACCAAGACGGGGCGGCCCGCCACCACCGTCTTCTCCCGGCGGTCGCGCGTTTCCGGAGCCCCGCACGCGCCCCGCCCGGGCGAATAAACCGGCCTTGGCGTTATTGCTTTTTGCTGCTGGTGTCGTTGTTCTTGGTTTTCGTTTTTTTTTTTCTATATTTTGGTGTAGCTCGCTCTAGCTGTTCGTTCTTTTTTTTACACTGCCGAGGTTGTTGTCATTGCTGTTTACTTGATGTCCCACCTTTATCTGTGTCGAAGGATGGGTGATTCAACGCCTTTTGACGTCCCTCACCCCACCTAGCCTCAAGCTTTAAGCGGGGGAGCGGGAGGGGGATGTTTAACTCCCAATGCAAATATTACTTGTGTCGTCTTTCTGTGTGCGTGATTGAATATGTGACTTTTTTTATTTTTATTTTTCCATAGTTCTTCTATAAAAAGAGACCAAAACTATTATCATGTCGGAAAATTTCCTTGTTTTTGGGCTCCCTTTTTTGCCACAGTGCACTGACACGCTTCCATCCTCTCAGTTCAAGTGTCTCGTGGCAGAAATGGGACCTTTGGGTCAAGCTCTCCGGCCGTTCGTGGTCCCTACGCTGAAAGTGGGAACCCTCGACTCGTTGATAGAGGCAAGTGATGAGCTCGCGAAACTTGATCCACAACTTGAGATTACTGTGGAGAAGTTAATTGCCCTTATGGAGGAGACTTCTCAGAAGCCACGAAGTGTCGTTACTGCACTTCGCATTAATCAAACGCAGGAAATGACTCCAGCAACATACATAAAGAATTTTCTATGGAGTTCGGCGCAATTTGACACAAGGGAAAAAATACATGTCTTAATAGAGAAACTATCTCAAATTTCGGCATCAACAGAGGAGCGTGTTCGTGTGTTGTTAACTGAATATAATGATACACGAAATAGGCTAACAGCTGTGACTCGAAAGGCCCAGGGAAATTTGTCTGTGAAACCCATTCGGGAATTGGTTGCCTCGTACAATCAAAAGTTTCAGTGCTTTGTGGACACTGAAATGCTTGGTACATTATTCATTGTTGTACCTTTGGCCTCCCAAAAGGAATGGCTTGAAACATATTGGTCTCTCAATGAATTTATTTGTCCTCAATCAAACCGTGTGATTGCGGAAGATAAAGAATGTGTTCTTAACGGGATTGTTGTCTTTCGAAAAGCGATGGATGATGTCAAGATGGCCTGCCGAAAGAAGCGTTTTACGGTTCGGGACGTGGATGGGGTTGATGATCTTACGGAAACAGAAATAAAAGAGTTGAATCAGAAAGCTGAAAAGGAACGAAAAGCGCTTTATACTGTGCTTTGGCAACAGTATTCTCTCTGTTATGTGGCGTGGGTGCATGTAAAAGCACTTCGTGTGTTTGTTGAGAGCCTGCTCAAGTATGGTTTGCCTCCGCGCTGCATATCAGTTGTATTACAGGTGGATAGGAAGAAAGAAGCGGAAATACGAAGGAAGATCTCGCAGATTTACCCCAATTTAATCTCTCCCTTAGCGAATGAGCCCATAACTGATACTGGAATGCTGCAATATGAATATCCTTATGTCTCGTTGAAGGTAACCAACTTTCAGAAGGAATAGGAATCTTTTCAAGACGAATTGGTACATTAGGCATTAATCTTGATTTTCGCTTCTCACTGAGTTACGTCTCTTGAGCGTTTTTTGGCTCATATATATATATATATATATATATATATATATATATTATTAGTAATTAGTTA